>NW_007733327.1:13829-68105 GCF_000696425.1 Galeopterus variegatus | reverse complement strand
GGGGGCAACACTGAGGGTTGCGATCCGTTGCCGGACACGGAAAAAGAAAAAAAAAAAAAAAAAAAAGGACAAAGGAGAGGGAGTGAACAGTAGTGAAAATTCTTCAAGCTCTGGTTTGTGCTTCCGGCCTCATGGAGAGGATGTTTATAAAAGTGCCCTGTACAGTGTCTGAAATGCAGCAGGCACTCAATAAAGGACTGGGAGGCCTGCTGGGGCTAAATTCACAGGTTTACCTTATAGAATCAAGGTCACTAACTAGTCACGCTTAGGAGAACTAGATCCGCAGCCATTTCATAGAGTGGCTGCAAAATTCAACTAAATCAACCAATATTAATGAGATGCCAGAATATAAATAGATACATGCACACATACACATAGAGCACTGTGTACATACGACGGAATATCTGGGTATGCATTATTATTGTGGAGAAAGAAAAGTAAATTAGCAAAATAATAAAAACGATAAGAATAATACTGAGTCTTCCCGGTTAACAGATAAATGCATATCATGATACTGTACAAAGAAGAATGTTCCTGGAAATAATTTTAAGAGAATTCAGTACTCATTAATTTAATAAACATTATATGTTATCAGGACATGGTCAGGCAGAGGAATACAAAGGATATCATCCCAACCCCCTGTTCGATTTAGAGAAATCATGTATTATCTCACTAGATAATTTAGCTATGTATTGACAAGTCATTTGGTGTATGTGGCATATTGAAAACAACAACAGCAAAAAAGAAACCTTTCACTAAAGCATAAGAGGAATACCAGAGCCAGAAAAAAAAAATTTTTTTTAATTAAAATTTTGCTTTTCTTCTTAGCACCCAAGACCTTTCATCCCTTCCTTTCCATCACCAGTTTTTGTCATTGTCTTAGATGAGTTCCTCATTTCTGGCCTTCAATAACCTCTTCATTGGGTTTTCTATATCTAAGTAAGACATTTTCACAAGCTACCTTGATACAACACTATCAAAAGATAAGGTCAATTTCATTACCATGAGTCTCTCTCCATTCCTAGTCTTGTCACCTTTGTAGCCAGATTTAACTTCTTGCTTTTAGGCATCTCTGTAATAAATTCCTTACAACTCAAAGCAAGGCTGTATCAGATCTGTCCCCCCAAAACTATTGACTCTAAGGAGTACTCTCATCTTAAGTGTAATGTACTTATTCTGCTTAGTGGCCAGAGAGAAGTGTTAGCTGCATGTCTGAGGATTTTTTAGGAGGTCTGGACTGGACTGGAGCCATCCTAACATGGCCCAGGAGCTCCTCTCACTCCCACACCCAAGGTTTAGTGCGCACCTATTCAAATAAGGTTTGCAAACTTTGGACACAGACAAAATGTAGAAACCCTTCCTCTAGATTTCCAAATAGAAAACAATTAAGTTCCACTACGACATAGCCAAATCCATGTCTTAATTTTAAAAAGAAAATTAGCAACTAGAGGAAGAATGAGAGGACTGGGATTCAGACCCCTCAGACAACAAGCAAGGCTCCAGGCTTAGAAGGACTGACAGCTTCCTCTGAGAGGACCAAGTGTGGTCAACACAGAACTTCTCCTTACGTGGGTGTGTCTTCCAGATGGTTCTTACTCCCACTCCCTCCCTTACCCCACAGTCCTGGTCCCCACCCTAAGGAAGGGGCTTCAACAATAAGGTAAGGAATGCTCAAGATGCCAGAGCTGTTCCACGCACTATCCAGTTACTGTTTTTATGGTTTGTTTGTTTGTTTGTTTGTTTGTTTTTAATAATGTTAAAATGTCTGCATACCAAAAATAGCTTCAAAGTGGTCACATAAGATGGGTAAACAAAAACACCATGTATCACTCTGCCTGCAGGCTAACTTCCCTGCTGCCATCTTCCTCCCTGCTGGGGTTATCCTAAAATGCACACAGGTCACTACATCCTTCAGAAGTTTCCCTGGCTTTCCACCACCCTCTGGCAGAGCCTGGCTCCGGACTTTAGGCCAGGGATGATTAAACAACAATGCTTTAAGCTATACTACTGCTAGAGGAAGACTGAATGTTGGCACACAGAAAGTGCCCTGATGAAACATTTCAAACAACTCTTGCGAGGCTCCATCACACAGAAAGAACAGCTCCAAGATGAACCCAAAAACAGAGCACTCAAATGTCTGCTTCCAAGTGTTTTAAGTCATGTCAATATTTCTGCATAGTGACCACAAGAAAATGATTGCAGCAAAATATCACATACACAGATTATGCATACTCATATACGAGAGTATCCGAAAAAAAGAAACACTTGGATCTGAAAGCAGGCAGTTAGTAATTATTACCACATGTCTGCAGGGGGAAAAAGTCATCTGATAAAAGACTCTGGACTTAACACCAAACTTTGAGAACCTACTTAACCACTTAAACCAACACTAAGAACTAAATAAAGTCATGAAAGCTAGCAACCATCTTCGCAAAGACCCTGGATGAGAACAGACTATATCCCCTCAAGGCATTCTGGAGACAGACATCAGGTCCCTGGGAGCTTTGCATAGTACCTATATATATTTTTGTTACAAAATATAAGCTCATTACAAGCTTATATCTTCAATACTGAAATTTCCCTCATTATGTATATCTAGACTGACTTCTGGTTACCCAGAGAGGTAAAAACTAGGCAAGCTACCCTCATACAGAACCCAGTCTTAAAGAGCTTAACTTCTCAATAGTGTGCTACAGATTACAAAGCAAACAAGGTCCTGCTCCAGAGCTGGCCCGGCTGTCCTTCCTGGCACATCTCCATGGAACTCCCTGCCTCTCAGCTTGCTCTAGGAGTCCCTTGCCTGTACACCTATAGAATCCCATGCATGCATCTATAATAGCTTTGGCATGTGGTGTTTTAAGTTTGGGAGGCTTTTTTGTTTACAGTTTTCTCTCCCTTGATAGCAGGAATTATGACTCATCCAAGTGCCTGGCACACTAATTAGTGAAATAAGTCCTAACATTTTCTTTTCTCCTATTTGTGCAAAAAATTGATAGAATTACTATACGGTATTTTCAAAGTCTAGATATTCTTACCAGCTATTTATTAATAACCAAATAAAGAGCTAATCAAAAGTAAGTATATGTAGGGCCGGCCCGGTGGCGCAATGGATAGTGCGCCGCTTGGGAAGCGCGGCAGCGCTCCCGCCCGAGGGTTCGGATCCCACATACAGACCGGTTCCCGCTCACTGGCTGAGCGAGGCGAGGGAGCAACACCGAGGGCTGTGATCCCGTTGCCGGTCCCCGGTCCGGTACGGGAGCAACACTGAGGGTTGCGATCCGTTGCCGGACACGGAAAAAAGACAAAAAGACAAAAAGACAAAAAAAAAAAAAAAAAAAAAGTAAGTATATGTAAGCACACATTCATATGCTTACAAGGAAAGAGGTCTATGGATTTAAAACACTCAAAGAAGAAAGCTAAAGAGAAGTGGGACTCTATTTTATACTCTCAAGCTAAAATTCATTTAGGTTATTGTTTAGGATTCAGCGATTCTCCCTGATGTTAGTCTATATAAATTCTATTTGAAGACAAAGGCAAATAGTCATCTAAAATCTACTTTTATAACTGTGCTTACATTTGCACTAGTAACATTCTAGGACCCTGCAAGTTTTGAACCAGGAGGCAAAGGCAATGAGAATATCCCACTCCTACCCTTCCTACAGTCCCCAACTGACATGCCCTCTCTCCTCCAAGAAATATGTTGTCACTTCTCTAGGTCCCTCTTGAGCAAATTATCACTCTAACCCTAATGTTCTTTTTGGGTTCTACAGACGATATTTTTCAAGTGCCTACTATCTGCCAGGAACCGTGTCCAGCATCAGAGGGTTAGGGGAGGATGTGAAGATGAAAATTCTCAAGTTCAAGGGTCTCCCTTCATCAAAAAATTAACATTGCACTTGGCTTAAGTTTCAAAGCTGGTTAGAACCATTTTGTCAAAATTCCAAGTAGATGGATATGTGAATGAATACAGAAGAGATCAGCATCTTCTAAAAATCCCCAAAAGACATACTGGCTCCAAGAAAATCAATAATATGGGAATTGGACCAAAGACAGATCTCCTGCAATAAACTATCAAAGCATTTAGCCACATCTTCAGATAATCACATAATATTAACTACTATAAACAATAACAACTAAATGTGACACTACTAAAAGCCTTTGTTCATAATAAATTAAAAAGTTACTGGTATCACCATGCAACAGTAGCGTAAAAGATAAGGAATAACAATAAAAACATGAAAACTGGGTGAACAGTCTTACTTTTATAGAAATGCATTCGAATACTTAAATGAAAATGTGAAAATGCAGATTATAGTTATTGTAAGAAAAAAAATTTTAAATACTGTAAGAGAGCTTTCTTTCTAAATTATACTACTAAACTCACATTTAAATGCATGCAGAAGTTTGCTTTACATGGTTACCCATGAGTTGAATTATCAAACAGTAACAATGTTACTGCAGTGATCCTAGTAGATAGGGGACAATGTGACATATTTACTAAATCCCATTCCATTTTCCCCTTCCTGGGCACAAGGGAAGACTTCACTTCCCAGCTTTCTTTGCAGTTAGGTTGGCTCATGTGACTGTGCACTGGCCCCCACCAGACTGTGCCATCAGTGCAACACAAGCCTTTGTTATATTCTACCTTGGGCTATGAAGGCCTATTACCCAAGCATAACCTACCCTTTTTTGACTCATAATCCCTTATTCTCCTTAGTAGATTCTCAAACACACTTAGAGTATAACCTCGAGTTTCATCTACAATAGATGGAAATTTTGCTAGCAAACAGCACAGAATACCTGAAGGCTAAAAAGAGATATTTCCTGAGTGTCTACGATGTACCTAACACTAGGCCTCCAAAGTGAGGTGCAGACATCCCACAGCATGCCCAAGATGAGCCACTGGAGTATGGATATGACATATTAGACCTTCTATTTATATTTCTTTATTCATCATTTTTAAAAATTACAGTTCTTGTGTATGTTTTATAATGTACACAGTACATTAGGATAGTATTACTTGAAGTCAACTACAGATAAGCAAACATACTGAGTGGATTTTAAGACCACTGATCTTAAGTGTAAATTTAAATTAAGTGTAATGCATAGTCCCTGCTCAAAAGATTCTTACTCATGTAGAAGTCCAATATAGTTGAGCATCCCAAATGTGAAAATCCAAAATCCGAAATGCTCCAAAATCCAAAACTTTTTGAGCACCAATGTGACACTCAAAGGAAATGCTATTAGAGCATTTCAAATTTCAGATTTGGGATATTGAACCGGTAAGTGCAACGCAAGATTTCCAAAATCCAAAAAAAATAAAAATCCAAAACACTTCTGGCCCTGTTTCAGATAAGGGATACTCAACCCTGCACTTAAATAGGAAGTAATTAATGAGATATATAAGACAGTATACAATGAAACGCTATATAACTGTGACATAATACATGATATGAACAATATGTATTGGTACCACCAAGTACCCTTAGAAAAGAGGCTTCAAAATGGAGGTGGTGCCCCAGATACATCTTGAAAGATGAGCAGGATTTGAGTTTATGGAGAAGAGAGAAGTGAGTGTAAAAGAATATTAGATGAGGGTGCCTGGAAAGGAGAAAAAATGAAAGGAACAGTGAAATTTCAGGAACAGTGGGATGAAAAAAACAGTAGGCAAAAAGAGGCCAAGTGAAGAATTTACAGCTGATCACTAGCTACAAATTTATCAAACTCAACTTCTCTATTTTCACAGCCAAAATCTTTACCTAAGACTGATTTTAATTTTAAAAAGTTCTATTCAAGATCAATGCCATATATATGCAAACATCAAGGAAAAGTTAAAGTCTCTAAAAATAGAAAATGACAAAGATTTTCAGGTTTGAAAATCCATTTATGCTACCTAAACTATGACTGCAAGACAAATTATAGCATTTGCAATCATACTGTTATAGTGGAAGTTAGGTTATGAAAAGGAAGCAAATGTTCCAAGTGTTGTACACCATTTCTATTTGTTTTAGGAACAATGCCCAGCAAACACCCATACATGTTTCCACGTTTCCTCCTTCCTTATACCCACGTTCCAGATAATGAGTAACCAGACAGCAATGGCTGGCTCATATCACGTAATATTAAACAGTTATAATTTATGTCTTGAACATCTTTATACTTCAGCAACACTTTTTTAAGTACATTTCTCTAACCTCAGATGAGATTCTGCCATTTTGAATGTCCCTGTTTTTATCCCTAATGCTATTTACATGTGTATAAGCCTCTGTTATTAGTAATGGTCAAGGCAATTATCAATATAGATAAAAGGAGCAACACTATGTGGCCGAATTTGAGGGAGGGTGTATGAATGTGAGGACATGTCTTTTGAAAGCAATCGAAGCGACGGCTTAAAAACTAGCAATTCCTAAAGAAACATTCAAGAGCCCTTAGCGACCCATGCTTCATGAAAATAAAGAGGACTAAAGAGACCTCTGTTCTTAAGTAGGTAACCTAAAGTCTTCATTAGGTAACCTAAGATTATGCCTGTGTATTTCCCTCAAAAGTAGAGGTCCATGGGGCAAACCATCCAAATCTTCTCTCTCTTCAGGTGATTTCTGATTTTTTACTGTTGAGGTGGACTAAAAGAAAAAGATTAATAGAAAATGCACATATTCTTTTTCTTTTGGTGGCTGGCCAGTACAGGGATCAAACCTGGACCTTGGTGTTATCAACACGACACTCTAACCAACTGAGCTAACCGGCCAACCCTAAAAATGCATATATTATAACTACTCCTCTATTGCTAAATTTGTGTAAAATTAGGCAAAGCCATCTATAACGCTTAGGATGGTCCCACTGTAATTGAGGATATTCTTTTCAGAGCACAAGGTGACCACCTATGCATCCAAACAAAGAATGTTAATATCCAAAGGTGAGGGCTTCATATGCAAAGGCGTGTGAGTCCTCCGTAGAAGCCAATAAAGGTCATAATCAGTATGCTTCATGTCAAATGTTCCCCCATCTGAATAACATGATTCATCACCAATAGCAACTAGAGGTTTTGTTGTTTATTAAAACAAAAATGAATGAACATCTGTTTACACTTATAAGTCATTTCAGCATTCAGCTATTCACCATTCATTCATTAAAAAATTGCATATATATATACATATACATTTAGGCATATTTAACAAGTCAGAAAAGATTTTCCAGTTGGTGACTGAAATGCAAGATGGCAATTTTTCCAGACACATAAGCTTGCAATTTTAAGTAATGTCCTCATCCCAAACTCTCCTCCTATTACTTTGGAGTAACCCTCATAATCCTTCAGTCTTCCCAATGATTCAAGCAGACTAGTATTTGAATGTTTTATTAAAATTAAAAAATAGTTCTACATAACGCTATCATTTCAACTCAAATGCCTTTTCTCTTTCCTAACATCCTGGTTCACTATGCCATAACCCAAACTGGTCTTCTGCTTTATCTTCTGTATACCTAGTTATTACATGACAACAGCCACCTATTTCAAGAATTACTTCTTCAAGACTCAACATAGGTAGCACCTTCAGATTTCTGAACCCACTGACTTTTCTGTGCTTCCAACTTATTCTTTGTCTTTCCAAGTATGCCACACGGGAGCCGCTACAGGTTTTTGAGAGGCAAAGAAAAACAATCTGACAGGCACCTTTAAAAGATCGTTCTAGCCAGCAGCCACAGAAAGAAGATGGTTAGGGGGTAAGGGGTGGGAGAAGGAGACAACAGGAGAGGCAAAGCAGGGAGGCCACTTAGGAGGCTCTCCCAATAGTCCAAGCAGAAGGTGGTGGTGGCCTAGACGTCACAGTGGCAGTGGAGGTCAGAACGGGACATAAAGGCAGGGCCAATGAGACCAGAAGACAGGTTGAGTGTGGGTGGGAGGAAAGGAAGAAAAGGTTTGTGCCATGAGTAACCAAGCATGGTGAGAAAGAGGCGAGGGAGCGGGGCCATCCTAGGTCTGGCTTGAAGCCTGCAAGTGCTTGAGATCTCAGACAGCCGAGGAGAGGCTGACAGCTAAATGTTCAGGGGAGAGGTCCAGCTGGAGATCTGAATCTGGGAGGCATCAGCACAAAGAGGGGATTTAAAGCCCACCTGGTCCATCTAAGTGATGCCTACAGAGCAGAAGAGAAAAGGCCTCAGAGCAGAGCCCGTGGAGGCACCAACATTTATGCACGTAGAGGAAGAGGTGCTGCTAGGGGAGGCTGGAGAGGGAGTCGCCAGCGGGCTGGGGATACAGGAAAGCGTGCGGGCCACAAAGCCAAATTTTACAAAAGGTTCCTGGAAGCAGTTGTTCACATTGTCAAATGTTACTGATAATTAAAGGAAGGGGAGGATTTGAAACGGACCACTGGACTTGATAACATGGAGGTCACAGATGATCTTGAAAAAAACAGCTTTAGTGGACTGGGGGGATGAAATTCCCATTAGAGTGAGTTTACTAAAGAAAAGGAGATAAACTGGAGACAACAAGCATACCCCAAATTTTCAGAGTTTTATAATAAAGGGAAACAAATGAATGGTGTGATAGCTAGGAGATGTAGAAGCAAGAGGAATATTATAACACATATACTGGCAGGAATAGAAGAGGGAGAAAAAAAAAAAAGCTGGAGTATAATAGAGAAGGGAGATAATAACAGAGAAAAGTCCTTAAAGACTCAAAAGGGACTGGATGGGATCCCGGGCACAGGTGGAGGGGCTGGAGATGGGAGCTGGACAGTTGAGTCTCCATAACACTCAAATGCTGATTGAACTGAACTGCTGAGCTACCCTTAGACATTTCTTGGAAAAAGTGGGCCCACTGATTCAGGTTTCTAGCGCACCATACAGAAACTCCACCGTTACGCTGGCTTCAGAAAGCTAACGCTCACATATTTCAGGACAAGCTTTCTAATACTTCTTAAGAACAAGCCATGTACATGTCCACATCTATGGTATAAAAAGAAATATATTTGGTCTTCATCTCATATTCCTAGCACAGAGCTGCTAAAACCTCTGGAATTTCCTGAGTGATAGGAGTGTCTTCTATTATTCATAACAAGCCCCTTGACTGTCCCTGAGGTTATGCTAATGAGGTGACCCATCGTGGGGCCCCTAGATAGCTTCACCAGAAAGACCAAGCCTGTGGTCAGAGGGTGGGAACTGTCAGTCCCACCTCCCCATCTCCAGGGAGGGAGGGGTGCTGGGATTAGGTTATACAAACTTGAACAACAAGATGGGGGAAGGAGAGTTTCCAGGTTGGCCAACACACATGTGCTGGGAAGGTGGGGCGCCTGGAGACAGCATGGAAGCTCTGCTCCCCCAGCCATCCTTTGCCCTACGTAGCTCTCCCATGTGACTGTTCCTGCACTGTATCCTTTATCATAAGCCAGTAAACGTGAAGTAAAGTGCTTTCCTGAGTTCTGTGAGTTATTCTAGTCAATTCTCAACCTGAGGGCAGATCACAAAAACCCCTGAACTTGTGGTTGGCTGAGCACACGGGTGAGTAGCCAGGACACCCCATCGTGGCTAGCATCTGAAGTGGGGCAGTCTCATAGGACTTAGCCTTTGACCTGCGGGACCTGCACGGACTCTGTGTGGTTAGTGTCAGAACTGAACTGGATTGCTGGACCCCCAATTAGTGTTGGCGAATTGGCTGATGTCAGAAAAGATATGAGAGAACACAACATATCTGCTATGAAGCCATGGGGGGATATAGGACCACGGGAATCATGACAGGTGTGAATGTTTCAATGTTGAAATTTAAGTGATCAGGTTTAAGGAATAAGAAACAAGACTACAGAACCTGAACATTCTTAAAAATATACACATGTTGAACCAATAACCCTAAATGCAAAAAAGACGGGGTGGGAGGCAGCACATGAAGCTGGTCTGTTTGCTTCCCAAGCCTTAAACACCCTAACAGGGTGGATCCGAGCAACATGGAGCCAATGAGTAACAGCCATAGCCAACTGAACATGAATAATTTGCCTAAAATAAAACAGCTATTTAGTGAACTGACACACTAAAGAGGAATCTTAATTTTACTTAAAACCTTTCAGAAGCACATTCATAAAACTGTAAATGTTGAGTGACTGAGCATGAATAGAGGGAATCAATACCAGGAATTTAAGCCTATATACACACACTCTTCCTTAGGTTCAGACAAACTTATCTGCGCCATGTTGGGAATTAGGGAACCCAGAAGTCCTGAGGAAGAAGCCCCCCTAGTACAAGTCCATGCCAAAAGAGTACCTGGAGCAAGGCTCTTCTAAGTACCCAGCTGAGTACAAGGCTGCCTCCAGCTATTTCAGCTTTCCAGGGAGTGCTTGCCATTCTGACCCGGCACTCCCCATGCCAGCCAGGAACCATGCCCAGCCTCTAGTCCTCCTCCCGCTGCCTCGCTCCTCACCTCTTTCCATCAGTGATAGGTTCCATGATTTTGCCTCTGAAATGTCCCCCATTCCCAAAGGAGCCTTCTGTCCTGTCACTTCTACACTAGATTACTAAAAAAGCCTCCTTGAGTTCCTCTTCACCTGCACCCCAGAACAGTCCAAATCCCAGAGCTGATCTTATCTCTCTTTCCGCCTGCTTAAACATGCAAATCCTTACCACACAAGCTCTCCACGACCCCATCTGGTCTTCCTCTTCAGCCTCATCTCCCCCTCCCCAGCTCGCACGTACCCTGTGTTCCAACCTTAGGGAACCAAAGGTTGAATTTAGATCACTGACATGCTGTGTTGTTCTGTCTCTGCCTCCCCGTGAGATCTTTGCAGCTGCTATTCCCTCTGCCTAGAACACTCTTCTCCCAGCACATCCCATAGCTCATCCCCTTACCCTTGGGGGATGACAATGAAATACCACCATCTCAGTGAGACGTTCCCTGGCCACCCCGTTTATAATAGTGAACCACATCCCCATGTCCCCACAGCCCTTGAGTCCCCTCCTGCTTCTCCCTGTTTCTCCATAGCACTTATCATCGCCTAAAATACCATTTATTCTATTTATGTCTCTTGTGTATTGTCTCTCGGTGCTAGGATGTAAGCCCAACAGGGCCAAGATTTTTGTCCATTTTATCCCCGGTACCTGCACTACTACCTGGCATATAGCAGGCACTCAAACAACATGGTGAATGAGTGAATCAACACAGTTCTCTCTGACTGGAAAATTCTTTCCTGGGCCTTGAATCCTCTTCCTTATCCATGTAGCAACCTCATCATTCAAGAGTCCACTACCTAGCTCCTAGCTCATCAGGGGGGGCTGGCAGCACACCTGATACGGCGGACCACACCATTTACTGCCCACACTCAGACACACTCGTGAGTGCAGGGTGGCACTATTAATCATTACGTTGACATGACAGGAAGAATCGGGGCTGCCCAGAAAATCCAGGACATGCCCAAACTTTTATATGGCAGCTCTCCCTTCGGTAGTTAGTTATTTGTTGGTCTGTCTCCCACACCAGGCAGAGTCCTTAAGGACAAATTCATCTTCGTATCCCCAGCGCCTCACAAATATCGTGGATGCTTACTCGCGTTTATCGAATGAATGGACAATCACTTCCACTGGGGAATGTGGGACCCCTCAAGACTGGCTGGAACTGGGCGGAAAGTACACTCTGGACCATGGGGGCAGCAACAAGCCCCCTTCCTTAGGCTGGTGCACAGGAGTCTATTCCCTCTGAGTGAGTTTCTGCCCGTTGTCCACCCCTGTCCCCACCCTGGGCTCCGCAGTCTCCTAAGCATGGGCATCATACTTGCTTCACAGAACTGTTTCTGTTACACCTGCCTTTGCCAACTTCCCCAGACTGGACTGATCAGGACCAGTACCTGCCAGACCCTACTCAAACAAACCCACATCCACTCCCTTTGCCAGACCTGCCCTGTCCTACTGCCACACAAGTCCCAGCAACAAACCATGCCACTGCCTCTTATTTCAACAACCAAGGGGTGGGGTAGCACCCTCCCCACCCTCTAAATAGGGCTCCCCAGGTAAGTTCCAACCATAGTTCTCTTTCACAGGGATAGCCCAGCCTCAGTGCCACTCCTCTGGATGAAATAGATCTTTTCCAGAATGATGCAGAATTGCTAAGGGCCTGTCAAAAACCAGTAACATCCTGGCAGCAAGCAGGCTATTTTGCAGCGAACCAAACTTTTCCCTTTAAGAGTATATCTTTGAAAGCATCATGTATGCTGTGTGAACATGTGCTTGGCTTTACAAACAGCTTTTTCAAAATAAACTCTTTCAAGTCTAAGATATACATTTGGTGAGAAGGAAAGTAAATTCTAATAGGGGATCTAGAAATTAGGATTCTGAGACTACCCAGACATACCAGAAACGCTTTTTCAATTAATAAGTGTATTCTCACATGATAAAAACATTAGGCTGGCATCAAACCAACCTGCCTACTTTAGTTTGAAAACCTTCACAATCTGAAAGAAAAATTAAGTGAGGTCTCTTTCTGCCAAGAGTGTACACTCTGAAAGAAAGTTTTGAAAATTGACCTGTTAAGCAATGTACAGTCATGTGTCACTTAATGACGGGGATACATTTTGAGAAATGCATAGTTAGGAGATTTCATCATTGTGCAAACATCATAGAATGTGTTTACACAAATGTGGATGGTACAGCCTACTACCCACATCTACACATTTAAAAGGTACAGTAAAAGCACAGTATTATAATCTTAGGGGACCACCATCATATATTTGGTCATCATGGACCGAAACATCACTATGCAGCACATAATGTACTGGAAATAAATGTCTGAGAGTCAAAGGCAGTAGGCTCAGTTCGTGGAGCATTTATAGAAGCTGCTTAGGTTCTAGACCCAGAGAGGTTTCCTGCCACAGACCCAGCCTCAGGAAGCTTTCAAGTTAACAGCTGACCTGCACCACCACACAGCTACTGCGCTGCTATGAAACTAGTCCAAGTCAAGAAGTTTTCTACGCCATGGTTGTCCAGAATCAAACAAATATCCTCCAAGACTGAAAGCAAACATGCTGCCTGCCATCAGCTTATTATAAGCCATGACAGTCACACATACATACATACATACATACATACATACATATATAAATAAATAAATAAATGGGCAATTTTAGCTATTTTCAAAATGGTACCATTACACGAGATGTTAATTTAAGGTACCCAAACAGGAGAGTAAGACAGAGCTCTGATTCCCTCCTGCACAAGTTGATCGTGGAGAACAGAGAACTAAGCAGATGCAAAGCCTTGCAGAAAACAACCCATCATCCACTGACTTTACCTTAGAGAACATGGCTCAAAAAGTGTCTTAAGAGCATCATTTAAAATTCATTTTTTCTTTCACAAAAGCCTCCCTCCCTCTGCTCTTTCCCTTTTCCCTCCTAACTGATGGTGTAAACAACCTTGGTTTCTGAGTACTGAAGTGGGAGTATTGTCTCCCTCATGAAGACAGGAGACTTATTTGTTTTGTTCACTGCTGTATCTTGTTGCCTAAGAGTGCCTGGCACATAGTGAACTCTCAATAAATATTTGCTCAATAAATGAATAACTTTTCTAAGCAGTAAGCAGAAAGAGAGCTAGATGGCAAAGTACAAAAACCCTTTTTTGCAACTGTTTTTTTTTGGGGGGGGAGGCACTGGATCAACTAATCAGTCATTCCAAAAGTAAAATGAGATAAATAATACAACAGCCTCAGTGACATGACATAAACACACACATCCTTGAGAAAGCACTTTCACACCCAGTTATACAAATAATCTCTATGAGAATTCAGGGTCTAGTTGTCATAAGAGGTCTCAAAACAAATACAATTTTACTCACAGAATTTCAATGCTGCTGTAGAGAAAAATATTGATTACATAAAAGGGATAACGTCTGAGTACTCTGCCCTGGACCCTTAGCCTACGCTGTGTACACCAAACAATAGCACTTGTACGTCTGAGATATAATCAGAATGTTCTTTATAACATTTACATGGTTCACCTTGAATGCAGTGAAGTGAAAACAGGATTAACGAGGACTCAAAACACACAAGCATTCTAGCAACATCATTCAATAGGCAATAGCATGCAGTCCTGCAAAATCACTTTGGCACAAAATTAGGAATCAAAGGTTCCACAGAGACAGAGACTCACGTCTGGACAAATGACATTAGCACCATCTCAAATCCTCCCACTAATTACTTTCCCATTTTTAGGTGAGGGTAACAGGAAATTTTTCAAAGACTTAAGCTATTTTTCTAAGTTTTTAAAATTTATAGCTGGGTTTTTCATTTACTAAAATAAAAAGACTGCCTGCTTTAAATAGTGCTTGTAATGCCTAATGTAATATAGCTGACACATTCCATCCTAATTTAAGGACACACTTCAGCGCACTCCTGACTGTGACCACCAGAAGTGTTGTTTTCAGGTGCCACAATACTTTTCCTTCTGGTGACAAGCTCCCTCCAAGAGGCACAAGGACAACATGGACAAATTAAAACTGAACAAATATTTAGGATGGAAGAGCACCATAAAAATTTTAGCTTATTTTTCAATAAAAATGAGAAAAAATCTCACTATACTGTAGGAAACTATGAATAAACTCCTCAAATATCCTACCAAGAACAGTTTGACTTTACTGAACTCTCAGATATGAAATAATACATATAAAATGTAATGAAAAAATATTTAAAACCTCTTTTTTTCTATAGTTATTGAGTTCTCAAGAGAAAGGCACTGAGAGAGCCACAGAGATGTGCAGGATAAAGTTCCTGACCTACAGAAGCTTCCATAATAGTGAATAATTGTTGGGCAGAAGCCTAGAAGGTTGGAAAATTTGTATGTACATGAAGACTCATTCAAGAGGGTGACACTGACACTGAAACATAATTCACCATAGTAAGAGGAGGTGCAGTATAAGATCACATGAGTGGTTTTGATAACTCAGAGGCAGGACAAGTCACTTGTGGGTTATAATGGGGAGGCACTGGATCAACTAAGCAGTTGATCAGATCAAGCCTTTAAGACAGACCCTAGGAGGCAGGCAGGATCTTAACAGTGGAGATAAGTTATAGGGTAGGAGACATAGAAAGGAAAAGACAAGAATGGCTGTGACTCAGAGGGTCCATAAAAAAGAGTAGGGTTTGGGACTGGAGAGGATAGCTAAAAGTGGACTGCAGAGGACTCTAAACACTAGGCATGGAAACCTGGAGCTTATCCAAATAGTAATAGGGAGCCCATGAAGGTTTCTGGGAAGGGGAGTAACATGATCTGATTTTAGGAAGATCCATCTGTTGGTGATAAACTACATAATGCTGCAATGTCAAAAGGGATTCACCCCAAAAAAGCCAGGGGATTGGGTAACTAAAATACCTGAAGGTTACTGTCACGGTGCTGTTCCAATGAAGTGGAAGGAGATTAAGTAGCTCGATTATTTTCCTCCTTTCTCATCTCTTATTCATTCCTGTCTATGAGACCTTGGCAATTTGAAGCAGTTCTCAATGAATCCAGTTACTGAGTTGTCTGAAATCCAGTTACTGAGTTGTCTGAAATCCAGTTACTGAGTTGTACTAAGCCTCCCTGGGACACATAAAAAAATTCCTTATTTTCAAATAATTTAAAAGTCACACTGCAAAGACATTCCTTACACAATTAGAAAAAGAAATGGTATAGACTTGGCCACCCAGCAGAGCCACATTTCCCTGGAGATGCCACCCAATGACATCACGCTCAAAGGTGTAGCTCAAAACATAAAGGGGACAGGACTTCAGAGAAAGAAGGAGAAAATGAGTCCAGCTGAGGAGTTTGATGTTTGGGAGACTAAAAATCCTGCAAATGACAATATAAACCTATTTTTGAAAGAAATATTGGTAAGAAACCACTAAGTGAAAGTCATGTACTTACATGGAATGTAAATATTTTTTAACTGTCTGAAATTTAAAGAAAGATAAATTCAAGATACCTTCAAAAAAATACCTGGATGCCTTTGCAGAGTGACAATGAACAACAGCTCAAATTGAATTCCAAATGTAATTTGGGGTAAATTAATTTGCAAATTTTTCAAAGTATATAGTCTGAGCATCTGCCTAAGTTATTTTCTGTTCAAATTGGAACCAAATTCTTGAAATGGTTACAGTTAGAGCGCATCAAAAGCTAAAGCCATCTTACCCTTTTATGTCACAAACATCCTATTTGAGAATGTCAGTCTAGGAACCAAGTTAGCATTGACTTTTTTTGAAGTTACTGTCGAAGATGGGCATTCACAAAGAATAATGCAGGGAAATGCATTAAAGGAAGTGGAAAATGTCCCACCAGGAAGAAAGCGGCAAGAAAGAGCATGTAAGAATGTTAGAAATGTGTTCCACGTAACTTATTATTACAACGATTATTATAATTATCATTGTTAAGAGCAGTAGCTATCCTTTACCACAGGGCTATGGCAGATTCCAAGATAAGCACTTTACATATATACCAGATTATCTAAATAGTATTATCTAAATATCAATAGTTATTTATCCCTCACAAAAACCCAATGAGTTAATAATTATTTTCCCATTGAACAAAGCAAACTACTTAATTTCCCCGAGTTGAAGTTTCTTTCAGTAATTTGCTCAACATTACATAGCTTATAAATGGAAGAGCTGGTACTTGAACCCAAGTCCTCTTCAATGCCTTTTTCTGAACCATTACTATATTCCAGGTCAAATAATTCTTGTCAGTTACAATTTAATAAATGTTAAATTGTAATTAACATTTGTTATGTTGTTAATAATTACAATTAACATTTATTAAGTTGCAACTGTGACAAGTACAAGAGACCTGGCCTCCGCAGGGAGCGGGTGAGGGAAGGGTCTTGGTCCCTGAGGAGGTCTAATGCCATCTGAGGTCTGAAGGAAGAACAGGAGTTGCTCTGGGGAAGAGAGAGGAAAAAGTATTCCTGGTAGAAGGCACAGAATGTGCAAAGATGCTGCGGTGGGAGGAAGTGTGGTGAGACTGAAGACTGAAAGATCAAGGCAAGAAAAGCTGTATCTTGCACACCATGTACAGGGTTTTGTAGGCCATGGTAAGAAGACTTTTTCTTTATCCTAAGTATATTGAGAATTTACTTTGTTACTGGTGATGGTTGTTTTCCTTGGGGGGGAGAGGGGTGAACCAGGATGGCACTGCCATGTTGCCTCCTACAGGATTCTTTCAGGGGCAAGGGTAAAAATGGATACTGTGGAGCATGAACATCTATACTTCTACTAAACATTCTCTATTTACATAAACATTATATATCTAAACATCCTCAAAATGGAGATTTAAGCTATAAATGGAAAAATGGCATGTGGACAGCCTCTCAAGGTAAACTGAGGCACAGTCAAGATTATCTTGGAGGGCCTGGGGTGCAGAAACACAAGCAGGATGGAAGTACACAGTAAGAGGCCCTGCCATAAAAATGGTGAGCCCATTTCCAGCTGAGAAGAGCAGCAGATGACTGTGTCTACACTGTGGCTCCACTCCCCCTCCAGTGGTGTGGCTTTGGATAAAGTACTTGATCTTTCTGTGACAATATCCCCATCTTTAGTAGTACCTACCTCACAGGACTATCTAGAGAATGAAATGAGTTATAACACATGTAAAGTATTTAGAGCAGTGCCTGCAGATAGTAAGTACTCAATAAATACTAGCTATTTTTATTAATATTGTTGTTACTATTATTGTGAAAGATCACAATTTGAGGGATGTAATTAAAAAGGGTACAGAAGGGCCGGCCCGGTGGCGCACTGCTGCAGTGCGCCGCTTGGGAAGCGCAGCGGCGCTCCCGCCAAGGGTTCGGATCCCACATACAGACCGGCTGCTCACTGGCTGAGCGAGGAGCGGGGGCAACACCGAGGGTTGCGATCCCGTAGCCGGTCCCGGTCCGGTACGGGCGCAACACTGAGGGTTGCGATCCATTGCCGGTCACAAAAAAAGACAAAAAGGCAAAAAAAAAAAAAAAAAAGGGTACAGAAAACATTTGTAAATATAGATCCAAAACAACATGTTCTCAAACTTATGTGTTCATAAAAATCACCCAGAAAGCTTGTGAAAAATGTAGAATCCTGGCTTGTTAGAGGTAAGAACTAGGAAACCAGATTTTTCATTAAGTCCCTAGGGGATTCTGACACGGCTGATCCAATCATCATACTTTGAGAAGCATGGCTTCAAAGCTTAAAATATAAAATAAATATTCAAGCATCAAATAAAGTACTTCATCACAAGGGCTTAACATAGGGATAACTTTATAAAACAAATTTCAGATTTTATTTTTCTTAAGGCAAAGTGAAACAAGATCACTTGCAAAAAACTTAACTTCCAGAAGAAAATGTAATAATCAGAATCTGCCTGATTGGTAAAATCTATACTATTCACAGTTTTTAATAATTATCTTCACAAATTACTTAAATCTTTAATGATATATACAGATTCCTTAATTATTAGATTCTATTTTCTATCAAAATTAATAGAGCTGATCTTTAATAGTACAGAGAAAATCCTTTACTGCTAGGACACAACTAAGACTTTCTGTAGGTTCTTTCACTTTAGTTCGAGGTTTCTCAACCTAGGCACTACTGACATGGTTAGCAGATAGTTCTTTATTGTGGGGGACTGTCATGTGCATTATAGGACATTTAGCAGCATCCCTGACCTCAACCCACTAGTAACACCCTCCTACCCCCAACTGTGACAACCCAAAATGTCTCCAGTCATCATCAAATGTACCTTGAAGGGCAAAAATCACCTCTGCTTGAGAACTACTGATTTTGCTTAAAAAACAAACAAACAAAAAAAAACCTCCAAATTCCAGAAGTGACTACAATTTGGCAGCTTAAGCATACTCAAATGCCCCCCTCCATACCCCAATCACCAATAAATCCTTTCCACAGTCAAGACATTTTCCAAATATTTCTCCACTGATATTTACAGGAACACATATTTATATATATTGCATGACAATTTGCGGTTGTTTGCAGCATGTCATCTGTTTTGAGAGAGAGAGAACAAAGCTATTGCTAAAAGGTAATAATAATGGTAGTAATGATAAATAATGTAGCCTCGAGCAGCTCTTGACACCCTTCAATGCACTTTTGCATACATTAGTCCCAATCCAGCGTTCAGCAGCAGTTCCCAAATATTCTAACCCCACATTCAACAGTTTATCACATAAAAAGCATTATATTTCATCTACTAATGTCTCTCTGTAAGACTTCATGGGCCAGTGGAAGATCCTGGCAATAAGGAGAACATGAATTCTAGTAAAACACTCGCATGGCCACAGGAAGGGGCAGGAAATGCTTCTGCCTAAGTAACAAGTGGAGAGGTCTCTGATGCCCAGCTAGGCATCATTCTCTTTTCCTTCTCTTTAAACTCAATAGTGGACATGAGAATGTCAACAGTGAACATACTTGTCTTGGGTATCAGTAAGTGTAACATAACTTGAGAAGTCAAAAGTGTAAGGTATTGTTTATATCATTTCTGGGTATTCTCCTAATTTTTTCTTTTTCAGACATTTTTATTTGGGGAATCAAAAGTTCTAGAGTCTAAGAACTCAGTTCTGCCACTGATCCACCAAACCCAAGAAAACTTTCCCAGTGTTATTTTTCAGTCATTCAGACTAGAAAACTAAATTCTAGTGGTATAAATTGGCAGAATCATTTCGGCATCTCTTAAGCACATCAACAAAGAACTTACCTTGAAAGAGTAGACAAATGGAATCTACATGTATTGTGAAGGAATGATTTGCACTAATAAGTGACCTTTTTCAGAAAAATCAGACTAGTGACTAACTTCAAAGAAGGTGAAATCATTGGCCTATCGCACGCATCTGGTGAACAATGTACACGAAGATTATAAATTAAAGGTATTGTTTAGTCCTTTTACCCAAATACCACCACACACCCAATACTTAGGATCTTTCTCAGCCCAACAAGACTAGAAAATGCTGCTTGGGCTCTTTATATAATAAACAATGCACATTCTTGTTTTATTTGCAAAAATAATTAGCAGCAGCTGCTATTTACACAGAATTTTTAACAGAAAACATTTTACATGCTGAACCCAAATATTTCAGAACTTAAAGAGTCTGACACCAAATGAAGTATTCTGCCTTTTTTAAAATTTAAAACCAAGCACAACAATTAACTTCTACATTCCTTTATCTGATTTTTAAAAAAATGACTAGAACATTTTCCTGAGACTCAAAGGAGACAGCTGCACACATCTGTCAACTACACATCTCTGGAGTAAAAGAGAAAATTAATGCTTTAATACAGCACTTACATGTGAGGGCTCAGTTCATAAAAATTCCTATTCCTGTAATCTTCCACTTTCTCTGGTGAATAAATGGGCAAGGACCGGTATGGGTTAACAGATATAACCACACTTCCAATGTATGTCTGCAAAAGAAAGAGTAAAATATACCCATTAGCACACAGGACGTATTTTAACATCTTAAACTTTAGCGTTGGACAGTTTCATCCTTTTAAAAAGTTTTCATCTTTTTAAAAACACTAGTTCTGTGGTGCTACAGTTTGGATGTGGTTTGTCTCTGCCAAAACTCATGTTGGAATTTGATCCCCAAAGTGACAGTGTCAGGAGGCGGGGCCCAGTGGGAGGCAGCTGGGTCATGGGGGCTCTGCCCTCCTGGGTGGCTTACTGCAGTTCTCAAGGTAGTGAGAGAGTTCTCACTCTCATAACACTGGATCAGTTCTTGGGGAAAAGATGATTTTCGGCAAGAGCAGGTCATTATAAAGCAGACACCCTTTGTGTTTGGTCCCATCGTAGTGGCTGCCTCCCCTTTGACCTTCCACCACATTATGACCCAGCACAAAAGCCCTTAGCAGAAACCCAGCAGACACCAGCTCCATGATTCTTGGACCTTCCCTGCCTCCAGAATTGGAGACAAATAAGACTCTTTTCTTTATAAATTACCAAGTCTCAGGTATTCTATTAAAGCAACACAAAGCAGACTAAGACATACAGCTTTATTTTATACTTTTCAAGAATACTTTGCATGTCTGAAGACAGATGGTCAATATTGTTTATTTGTATTGCTGACAAATGGGGAGCATAGATCCATACCTTTAAAATACTTTTCAAAATAAATCTCTAGATTAACTTCTGGTTCTGAATAAGAGCTCTCCAAAGCCCTGTTACACTTGCCAAAAATTTCGTCACCAACTACTGCTAATTGTGAGCAAGAGACACGCTGCCCCTGATTCCAGTTAGAGCTTTTGTTTCTGTCTTTTTTCACTGTTATCCATCTGTTTCAGTCAACAGTAACTCAGGGGCTCCCCTCCTCCCTACCCACACCGATACCTAACCAATAGAGCCTTCACGTTGTGCTTCCCTCATATAAACCTGCCAATCTCTCCAATGAGCTCAGATCACATACAGTTCAAGGTTAGAGCTACAGTCATCCCTTGAGCATTCAAACAACATAACTTCATATTACAGTATATCTAATGTACTGTAATATCAGAATTTAAAGGTACTTACTGGAAGAAAGTACACTTAATGTCAAATTTACATTTAATGTTGGATTTAATTTAATGCGAAATTTAAATGTACTTTCTGGGCCGGCCTGGTGGCGCACTGCTACAGTGTGCCGCTTAGGAGTGCGGTGGCGCTCCCGCCGAGGGTTCGGATCCCACATACAGACCAGCCGCTCACTGGCTGAGCGAGGTGCGAGCGCAACACCAAGGGTTGCGATCCCGTTGCCGGTCCCAGTCCGGTACAGGCGCGACACTGAGGGTTGCGATCCGTTGCCGGTCACGAAAAAAGACAAAAAGGAAAAAATAAATAAATGTACTTTCTGAAGGATGAATGCTGTATTTTATTTTTATTTATTTATTTATTTTTGGACTAGTAAGGGGATCGCAACCCTCGGCACGGTGTGGTCTGCACCACGCTCAGCCAGTGAGTGCACCAGCCATCCCTATATAGGATCCAAACTCGCGGCCTCGGCGCTACCAGCGCCACACTCTCCCAAGTGAGCCACAGGGCTGGCCCTGAATGCTGTATTTTAACAGATGTTAACCTTCCTGCACAGCAAACCAGAACCTATTTATCTTCCTTTCTACTTTGCCCTTCAGTTCTTGGCAGCACGAACACTGTTGGTTTAGTTCACTTTGCACAATGCCTAGCACAATGTCATAAGCAAAAGTCCCGTAACTGTAACTCATCTTGGCAGCTCCATTTTTCCTTTCAGTTTCAACATCATAAAGATAGAAGAGGGAAAAAAGATATCAAAAAATTATGTAAGTGACAAAAATTTTTAAAAGAAAGAAAAAGGTTCATAAAGCAAAGGAAAAAGCAAGGGGGGGGGATCACCTCCAACTTCCTCACCTTTCCAATGTCATCCAACAAAAGGTAGCATTTTTAGAGTAACAAGTTTTTCCAGTATTGCTACCACTGGGATTAAAGGAGACTGTTAGAGCTTTCTAGAAAGTTAAACACAATAGAAAATAAAGAAACAACGGAAATGTTTTGATTTTTTTACACGGGTCATGATTAATTATAAAAGACTTTCTCCCAACCTGGAAAACTGAACAAGTCATTTTTATAACAACTTTCATCCTATAAGAATATAATCTTATCAAGGGTGAACAAGACTGCTGTTATAAAAGTTCCCATGCAACTTTTTGCATTTATTTCTGACATTCTATCACTAGGACCCAATTAATTTGGCCTGACAAAAGATGACTCCGAGTTTCCTAACTGGTCCCATGTAGCCAAGACTTTCTCAAGGTTTCCTGGTCATCCTCACACTGCAAACCACCTGGCAGGTAGATGGGAGATGCTCGAGACTGAATAGTTATCTGAATAACTTCTAAATAATACCTTAGAATTAGTTACATTGGTAGATATAAAAATATAACCACTGCTTATTCCTTTAATATCTGTTGATTAAAAGATCAGCCTTCTTTAGGAAAAGTACTTGAATCCTTCTCCCTTTATAGGTAATTTCTTAGATGTGATAATTTTTAAAATATACAGATTTACTATTAACAGAGAAACCAATTATTGAGTTGCTCTTTAAAACCAAACTTTGCAGAGGCTAAAGTCTTGATAAAAATCTGCTTCTGTGGCATTCTTGCATACAGAACAAACTCTGCTGCCTCAAATTCACAACCAAAAGCCACACTAATAAGTTGCAAGTTTCTGTTACTTCTGACTTTTATACATATTGAATTACGTGTGCTTTTTTCCCCCAGCTGTGTCCCTATCACCTAGAACAGTGTCTGGCCCATTGAGATGTCCAATAAACATTTAATTGAAAGACTGATTTGCACAGGGTATGTTCATCACTAAGAAAGTGAATGGTACAAGCTAATGATTCTAATACAATTACTCTTATGTTGAAATATAATACCAAATATACTATATAAAGTGCCTACTGTTTTTAAGCCTGTATGCCACGTTTGTCATTGAACAAATCCTTAAACTATATCCTTTCTCCTCATGTTTCCTGTCTTACTGTGGTAAATTGTTTGGAAACATGGCCAGAACAATTCCTTCCATCCCTGTATGCCCACCGTCTTTGAAATGTGACTTTGCCACTCTTTCTATCAAGAGGTAGAGTTTATTTCTCCACCCCTTGCATCTGGACCTGTACATGTGATTTAAATTCACCAGAGAGACATTAGCAAATGAGACACAAGCAGAGGCTTGAAGAGCATTTGTGTATTACGATGGATGTGTCCCCTTTGTTGATGACTGTGGCTGGAAGCCATGATGTGAGTGAACTGGAGCTAGCCTGTTGGAGAGGTGACAAAGAGAGCCAAGTTAGCCTGCTAACTCTTAGACATGTGAGTAAGGCCATCCTAAACCATGCAGCCCCAGGTAGGCCACCAGATGCCTAAAGCCACGAGTGATCCCAGGTGAGACCAGCAGAAGATATGCAAAGATGAACTCAGCCTAAAGTGCTATCCCAGAGAATTGTGAGCAAATAAGTGGCTATTGTCTTAAGGCTTTAATTTCTGGGCTTGTTACACAGCAATGATAACTGTATAACAATAACAATACACCTACATGGCTCAATAAATCCAAAATGGAGCCAAGCAGGAGAAGCCTTATCAATCTAAATAAGCAAACATTAAAAGAAACTTCATTCTCTCCACTCCACTTTACATACAGTTAGCCCTCTATATCCGCAAGTTCCATACCCATGGATTCAACCAACCACATATCAAAAATATTCAGGAAAAAAAATTTTTTTAAAAAACCGATAAAGAAATACAAATAAAAAAAATACAGTATAACAACTATTTACATAGCATTTAAATTGCATTAAGTATATGGGAAGATGTGCATAGGTTATATGCAAATACTATGCCACTTTATATAAGGGACTTGAGCATCCACGGATTTTGGTATCTTCGGTGGTCCTGGAACCAATCTCCTGTGGATACGGAAATATGACTATATATGGTTCAGATATGTATCCTCTAAGCTTTAACTCCTAATAGGTTTGTCCTCTACTATATACCTGCCCTTGCTGTCTATGAGTTTCTTCCTTGAAGGTTCCGTGTGCATTAGCCAAAGACTGAAATATTCCCACGTGTGCCAGTACAACAACTCAAATGTTCACAGTCACAACTCTCCTTTCTCTGAGACACAGAAAGACATTCCTGATAGCTGCTGACTGGGTGGGTGGGGGTTAAAATCCTACTCTAGTTTTAGACAGCAACCCATTCTACGTTCAGTGAACTGCAGCACAATACTAAATCTCTTTTTCAGGGACCAGAACAATAGTGACCAGACAGTTCATTTTGATATCAATTTACATTTGGACTTATGAATAATATATATCTTCCTTTTTTTAACAAACAACTATATACTATTTAAAGTTGGTATCTTCTTTTTGTATCATGCTCTAAAAAGGACGGTTAAACTAACTCATGAAGTAGCCACTCCAGCCATTTCCTGGCTCACCACCTCCACGCTCCTACACCTCAGCACCCCAAGGTCCCAGGCATGTCCACACCACCACTGCCACGACAGTCGAGAGCTTTCTCCATCCCACTGCCCTGTGGGACCAGCCTCTGACATCTAGGAGGGGAAAAGGAAGAGAGACAGAAGAGACAGGAACGAGAAAGAGAAGAGAAAGGGAAGAAGGAGAGGGAAAAGCTCTACCTTTCTACAAATGGCAAAGTCAATTAGCAAGTTTATCTTTCACTTCTCAAGGGCAGACATTATATCAAGAATGTGCAAACATTCCTAAGTCAAAACCAGCTCCATCTTCATATTTCAAGTATCTCCAGCATTCCAAAACAGACGCCTTGTGAATAACCAAATAATACCCAAATATTCCTGTTGTGGGGACAGTGGAAACTGGTCTTTTCTGAAGGACAATCTAGCAACCTCTATTCTCCAGACCACAATTCAGAACCTACCTGAAAGAAAGTCCCCTGAGCAGTGCAAATATATAACCTAAATATATAACCTATATGCATTTTAATCTCTAAGAAAGTTCTTACAGAACTGAGTCTCAGAGATTCTATTTCAATGGTCTGGAGAGGGAACAGGGATCAGTAGTTTTTAAAGAGACCCCAGAAAAACTAATGTGTGACCAGGGTTGAAAACAACTGCTTGTGGCCCTCAGCTTCAGGACTCATCAGGCCCAGGTTTTACTCTCAACTGCAACAACCATTCTAGTGCCGCTGTTGGCCTATGTTCTATCTCACCATCTCTTTTAAATATTCCTATATCATTAATTCTGAAAACATTTCAAAAAGAAAAGAAAAATTCTTCTAGCCTCATTTACTTTCACTTTAGCCACATTTCTAATAAACTTGGCATATGATATATCTCAATACACTACAGAAAAACAGCAGCAACATCTGTAAATTGGGGGAGGCCAAGAAGGCCATTCTATAGCAGTGTATTTCAAATGTCTGATGATGACTCATTGTAGGAAATAAAGTGCATGCGTGTCTCTTACATGCATACACACATACCTAACTTCCAAGGAAAAAATACCCTCACTATAAGTGATACACTGATATTTTTTGTTCAATTCTATTCATTACAAAAAATTTTTAACTGCTGTTAAACCCACTAAATAATTTCCTGCACCTTTTTTTTTTTTAAGTGGTTGATCCCTTTGAGATGCCAACAAGAGCTATGAACCTTTTCCTGGAAAAGCACATATATAACATGCACATAAAAATTTACAGAGTTTACACATCAGTTTAAGAACTCCCACAGTAAGGGAAGAAACAATGGCCACTAATACAAAAGGAAGAGAGAAAAAGAGGTAGTTGGTAAAGAAGATAAGAGATAGAGATGGGAAGGGGTGGGAATGACTAACAAAGAAAAAAAGAAGTAATCGAAATAATTCTAAAAGTATAAAAATGTTCACAGTAAGACCCAACAGCCCCATGGCTCCACTGGCCCTGAGAGCTTTGTAATAGCCCTGAGCCAGAACACAGCATAATAATCAATGGCCAAAATGAGAGAGAGAATCTACTTTTGATGATAAGGAAATATGTAATACATTTTGGAAGGCTACCTAACCAAAAAGTTAAATATTGAAGCACAGCTTTAATAGTTTGTGACTCTCAAAAATATGGAACATTCCTCCACAACGCCAGATCAATGAAATATTAGTATACATACACAAAAAGTCAGAATAGTTTTCATATCTTTTATATCATAGTTCTTCCTAGGGCAAGATCAAGATCTTTAGAAGTCCTAAACCCTGAAAAGTGTACATTTCACTTCTCCATGTGAAATTAAAAGAAAATTATAACTATTTTTGGTTTACAAAAAATACATGTAAGAAAATCCTGCAGTGCCCTATTTTCACCATGACAACTACTTTGATGTTTTTTGAAATAACAAATTCTTCCAAAATATATTTTTAATGCTCTTGCTTTGCTGGGGCTCTAACTGGACATCCAATGTGTCTACCTACCAGCTTCCTTTTCTTCAGAATGAATTTTAGTTATTTGTTTACATGTCTCTGGAGTTCCTTAAAAACTCATCCCCAAACTTATTAAAGTCCTGGCCTGTAATAAACACTTCAGCACTTTTTCACTAACTGATTCCTAAATCCCCATGAGATTGATATGAATTCTCTATCTTAATGTCCATAACAATGGAGCACAAAGAAGTTAAGTGAAATGAGCACATTAACTAGCAGCAGTGGAATCAAGACTAGAAGCCAAGAATCTGTTCTCTTTTCATTAGAGTATACAATCCATGCTGTCCTCTTAGGCTTGGGAAGCTTTGGCAAGAAGTAGCCAAGGACAATGTCTCATCACAGGAAATTTGTGTTGTACACGCCTCAGAGAACATCTCTAATCTTTGTAAAATAAGGTACTACTCCAGTGGGCAAAAGCTTCCCATCTGACCATCTAGGAATGCTGAAATCCTTTACCATCAGGAATAAACAAAAGGAGAGAAAGAAAAAGATCTTCTAGTTACAGGGAAATTTTTCATCTCAATAGAAAAGATTTAATCATAATCATCTTTTAACATCAGAGAAATAAATCAGGAAAATGGCATTGTAACAGGCAATATTTATTGAAATAACTTACTTAATACTAATTACTCAGTCTAACAAGACATAGAAAAATATTAAAGGAGGTGTAGGAGTCCTCTAAGTCCATCTCCAAGAGTCTCCACGTCATGTTCCTTTTACCTCTGAAGTAAAAACAGTTCAAATCCAGGATGGGCCAGGACTCAGGTAAAAACCCATCACAAGGCTGCCCAATCGCACTGAGTCCTAGACCAGTTTAGGCTACAACCATTTAACAATCAAGGAACAAATTTATTAAAGGCCAACTTTGTGCAAAACATCGTGTTAGGCGTAGTGGGAAATATAAGAATCTCACACGGTCTGAGTGCCTGAGGAGTTTATAACATAGCTTAGGAGGTACGGCTTTTGGATAGAAAAACATAAAATTTAACAGTTAACTACTCCAGGGCTGGCTGGTTAGCTCAGTTGGTTGGAGCGCAGTGTTATAATGACAAGGAAGGTCGAGGTCAAGGGTTCAAATTCCCATACTGGCCAGCCACCAAAAAAAAAAAAAAACAAAAACAAAAACAAAGGTCAACTACTCTAGACACTAAAAAAGATAAAATAGGATTTAAGGGATTCATGGTTAAATGAGTTATTATCTTATTATCCTACTGTCTAAATGAGTGCTCTGGGTTTAGATGAAGGAAAAGTCACTACAAACTACAGAGGTCCAAGAAAGCTCCAGTAAAGACAGACGACTTCAGAGGGCGTAAAAGGATGGGCATGATTCACATAACACATTGTTCCCCCAAAGAGCGGCAAATGAGACTTTAGGTTTTAAGTGATGGTTGAACATCCCCCCCTTTTTCATTTTGCTAACATAGTTGTCTCCCTCAAAATATATATTTTAAAGGTATAAACTGCCAGAGACTCAAACAAATATTTATATACCCATATTCATAGGAGCATTATTCATAATAACCAAGGGGGGAAATAACCCAAGTGTCTATCAACAACAGATGAATGGATAAATAAAATGTGGTAGATACGTGCAATGGAAAATTATTCAGCCTTGAAAAGAAGGGAAATTCTGACACATGCTACAACATGGATTAAAGCTTGGGGAGAGGCACAAAGGCCTACCCCAGCACATTTCAGAGGCAGGGAATGAAACAGCTTCCCTAGAACAAAGACATCCTATGTGTAATTAACACTGGTATCAAACTGTAGACAGCCTTCAACTTCAGGGTGCAGAGTCTGAACTTCGGTCTGAAAGCAGTTTTGAAGAAGTCAGCGTGTAATGAGAGGGTTAGATGATGAAAGCGACTGAATTTGTTTTGTTTCGTTTAACATTTACTCATACACTTTCGTGGGGTATATAGTGTGTTGTTCCAATACATGCACATACTGCACAATGATTCGCTTAGCACAGATGAGTATAGTTTTGCACCTGTTAGTCCACTACTTTTCCTCCCCACCAATCCCCCTCACCTCTGGTAACCATTATTCTACTCTCTACTTCTATGAGAACCACTATTTTTTTTTTTTAGATCCCACATATGAGTGAGATCATGAGGTATTTGTCCTTCTGAGCCTGACTTACTTTACTTAACAAGATGGCTTCCCAGTTCCATCCATGTTACTGTGAGTGACAGAATATCATTTCTTTTTATAGCTGAGTAGTATTCCATTGTATATCTATACCATAGTTTTTTATCCATTACTCTCTTGATGGGCATTTAGGGTGATTTCATCTCTTGGCTATTGTGAATAGCAGCATGGGAGTGCAGGTGTCTTTTTGATACACTGATTTCATTTCCTTTGGGTATACACCCGGTAGTGGGATAGCTGGATCATATGGTAATTCTATTTTTATTCTCTGAGGAACCCCCTCAGTGTTTTCCACAATGACTGTACCAACTTACATTCCCACCAACAATGTAAGAGGGTTGCCTTTTCTGCCCATCCTCACCAGCATTTGTTATTCTCTGTTTTGTTGATAAGGGCTATTCTAACAGGGGTGAGAGGATATCTTATTATGATTTTAATTTGCATTTCCCTGATGATTAGTGATTTTGAGCATTTTTTCACATGCCTGTTGGCCACCTGTATGTCTTTATTTGAGAAATGTCTGTTCAAGTCCTTTGCCCATTTTTTAACTGGGTTATTTGAGGGTTTTTTGCTGTTGGACTGTTTGATACTAGCCCCTTGAAAACTGACTGAATTTGAACCCAGGTCATCCTGACAAGTATTTGAGCTCTTTACTGAGATTCTATGTCATACCATATTAATAACGCTTCAAATATATTTGAAATATTGTGTAAACCTTGACTCCAAATTATTTGGCAAGATTTTTCAGTTTTGTGTGAACCTGGGCACATTACTCAACTTCTCCAAGCCCCAGTTTCCTCATCTATACAAGAATAATAATACTAGTTCCTCCCTCATCTCATTCTTAGGACTAAATGAGATTATGTGTCAAAGCACTAAACACAACCCACACACAGCAAGTATTCCATAAATATCACCTATTATGATTATATAAATTCACTCTGGTTCTACTGGAATCTATTGGCCTCTGTAAATAGCCAAATCAGGACTTAAGAGCCTATATAAAATATGTTAATACCTCCCTTAAATTCATTGATGAGTCCTATAATGCAAAGTCTTGAAGACTCACAAAATGGTCTTTGTATACAGGAAATTAATGAGTTATCACATGAGCACATGTGGTATGTCTTAATGAAACTAGTATTAAAAGTCTAGAATACTGAGAAAATGAGTATACTAGACAAGCTGGTGAGAATCTTCAGAAATGACAACATACTATTCATTTCATGATAAGCAACCTACCCTCTTCCTGGGTCTCAGATCCTGGGAATCTGATCACAAGACGTTAAGATACTATGTGTCACAATGTTTTCAATTAGACATCTTTAAGACTTCCCTAATTCCCCTGCAGAGGGCCTTTGTCTTAACTGGGATTTTAAAACACAGTATGGTACACCAAACACTTTGGTTGTTTTTTAGACACAATTCAAAGTTGTGCACAATGGCGTAAATGAAAATTACAAGTGTCTACCTGGGCCTCATATCTAAAAAAAATGTACTTCAGTGTGTACATCTCACATCTCCAGTCTCAGAAACATATTTGTGATGCATATGCAATACAGTGTATACATAAAACTGATACTAATAAAAGCCTATTTTTACAGGGGAAGAAACTGGAGGCATTAGAAGGTTTTAAATACCTTGCCCAAGATCACAAAATTAGTTAGTGGCAGAGGCAGAGTTTCATCCCAAAGCTCCACGTCAAAGTCTCTGACATTAGGACAGTGAATGCAGTCAGGCTGTGTTTCAACTGGTTGGCACATGACGTGTTTACAGTAATAATGAACACATCCAGGAACCCCTGGACAACCTATCACCAAGCTATAAGAAAAGATGGGACCAAGGGTGATAATGGGTCAGGGAAGCTCTACGGACCAAGGCAGCACCAGTTTGTGAAGGTCTCCTCTCCAGTGCCCATGCTGCCGTGGGCTGCTGCTAGCTGGTTCTCTCTCTTTCCACTCCAGAGCTAGTCTCCTTCAAACACTCCTTTTCATGTTTCTGCTTGTGCGTGGCCCAAGGTGGCCTCTCTCGACATCATCACTGCCAGCATCTGGCTTCTGGTGGTATTTTATTTTTTCAGTATTTCTCAATTTAAAGTTTGAGGAAGGAATGTAGCCCCGTTTATCTTTCTATCTAGGCTATGCCTTAAGTCCCTGGCCTTAAATCAGAAACCCACGCATAGGCCACGAGGTCATGCAAACCATCACTGCCAAAGGCAACCGCAAGCCTGTCCAGCACAGTCACTGTTAGTCTGGTCCATGGCACGCCTGCACTACCATCAAACTATAATCTTTCATTCTTGGGCGGCCGGTCATTTCAGACTATGAATTAAAGAACTATATATGTGTTCTCTGCCACGTTGAAATACTGGCTAAAAATATCACCTCAGGCAGCCTTTATTTTACAGCAGAATAATACACTACTACAATATCTTCACTGAAATAAACTCTGTAATGAGACAAGTATTTTCCAAATACATACCACTCTCCAGACCTAAGAAAACTCTCTTAACTAAGATGCAGAGTGGTCCTGTGTTATAGGTATACTACTTGCTACACTTACTTAACGGTCATAGTGGTTGTGAGTAACCAAGATTCAAGCTTAGGTCTGTATGCAAAGCCCATGCCTCCCACCCCTCCACCCCTTCCAAAGCACAGTTCAATGAACAAAACAGCCTCTCTTTAGAAATTAAGATTAGCATTGAAATTTATCTGTACTATATATATACAGCAGAAACAGGTGCATGTGTAGAGGGGACAGCTGAATTGGCCATAGAATTGGCCACATGTCCCTTGTGCCGAATTGCTCCCTCTTCCTCCTCTACCTGGAGATCATAAAGGTGAAGGACCACGTGCAGCTGTCAGTCACCTGCCATCCTGTGAATATAATGAAAAACACTCTTCTCCAAAGATCTTCTCCCACCTTCTAGAGGTGGGAAATTATCCTCACGGCTGCTGTCACTTGTCTTTGACTTGTGAGCACCATGTAATGACCATCTATGACTTCAGAACTGAACGCACTTGTTCCACGTCACACTAGCTCATGTCACAGCAATGTTGAGTGCTAACTCAACACGTGGCAGGAATACTGATTAGCATTTCAATTGTTTCTCCAGGTCATTTTGAGATTGCCTTGCTCCTACATATTCTTCAATATCGTTCCCAATTATTTTGAAAACTTAAAAGGCTTCCTTCCATATTAATGGCATCATTTGATGCTCATGGCAACCATATAAAGTCAGTAGGACTATCATTAGGAGCATGGACTCTGGAGCCAGACTTCCTGGGTGTGAATCCCAGCTCCATCTCCTACTCGCTGTGTGACCTTGGACAAGTTACTTAAACTTTCTGAGTGTCGGTTTCCTCATATGTAAAATGATAATATAAAAACCTACAGTGCATAGGATTCTAGTAAGAATTAAATGAACTAATACATGCAAAGTGCTTAGAACAGCACCTAGTACCAGTAAACATTTATTGTCATCATTTAACATTTTACCAATGAGAAAACAGTCTCTGAGGAATGAAGAGTCTTGCCTCAAGTCTCACAGACAGTAAGTGGCAGAGCCAGGACTGAAGCTCAGGTCTTTGCTTCTTGGTACCCAACACAATGCTTCCCAAACAGGATGTTTCTGCAGACCTGGTGTTGGGCCTTATTTCCTCCAAATCAAACTTCAAAGTATGGCTTCAACCAGGACATTTAAATCAACATATTATAAATAGTATACAAATATTTCACATACTATCTAGTGCCTGCATGATGAAAGAACTCTCTAACATTGGTAAGTAACAAATAAACGTGTCAACCTTGGAAGTTCTAAGAGGAAGAAATTTTCTAATCTCCAAAGATTGAAACTGGCAAGTTAATACCAAAAATGACTGTTATTATAAAACTGTCCAAGAGATAGACTGTGCTCAGAAATCAGACACAACATTTCTCCTCAGCCTTGTGATGTGTTTTTCACCAGCTTTATCTAGCTTTCTAATGCTGCATCTCCATTCCAAACACCAAAGCCACAGTCCTGAAAGCACACACAATTTGTCCTCTGTGTTTGCCTTAGCGGTCTAGCTGAGTTTCCAACAAGCTGAGTAGGCTCAGTTCTGCTGATGGGGAACCGCTCACACACAGTCAAATCTAAGCATTTCATGTTAACATGTCTGGGATCCCCCTCTTGCCTTCTCTACTAGGTCTAAGTGGGACTGGGGGTGGCATTAAAGGTTGCTCTTGTTCCACTCAAATCTTACTGGGTCTGGGGTCTCTGGGTAACAGCCCATCCATCTAGAGGAAAGAGAAACTCCTCCTACTTCCAACTCTAGAACAAGAAAATTTGTTTTTAATCAAACCAACACATAGTCTGGAAGATTACACACCACTCTATTAACCAATATGACTTCTGGGAATGGGCCTGGGGTACCTAAGCAAGAAAACTACATTTTTATGTCTATACTATCAGGGTACTAAAAGGTAATACAGATCTTTCCACGAACTTTCTGAAGTACCCTCATGTATTTTAAATTTTTTTAAAAAGCATTTGTTACTTTTTTAATTTTTTCTTTAAAAAAAAGACTTTCTAAAGGAAATTTTAAAATTAAAAAAACTTGGAGAACAGCTGGATAGCAGGAATAACACTCAAGGGGACATTGGAATGCCAGCCCTGCTCTCTGCCAACAATCCTGTCGGCCTGGAAAAGGTCCAAGCCTCAGAAGAGGCCACAGCCCTGGCCAACACCTTCATTACAGCCTGGTAAGGCCATGAACTGAGGGCCCCACTAAGCCATGCCCAAACTCCTGATCCACAGAAATAGTGAGATAATAAATGTATGTTATTCTAAGTTGCTAAGTTTGTGGCAACTTGTTTTGCAGCAAGAAAAAACTAATAAGCCATTTATGCCAAATTCCCAGGAGTACATGCTATACCCAAAAGGTAGAGATTGTCATGTGTACAAATGAAAAGTGTTTTTGAAATTTTAAATAAATATATAAATATTAACCAGTATGATTTTTATTAACTTTGCAATATTTTAAACCAAATATACAGTACTTATATTTAAGTTATTTTTCATCAAAGTACCTGATCTCATCCTTATGGGGATCTTAATTCTAGTAAAAATTTCTCATAATGAAAAGTAAGACAACGTTTTCTAGACTTTCAAAGCAGTCACTATTACAACTACAATTAGTTTAACATAGATCCTAAAATTGGACTAATTCAGACCTCTATGTCTGGATGATCCTCAAGCTGATAATTCAGATAGAAAACAAACTAAATTTATTGGCCAGTCAGAGAACAGACACCTTAGTTCAAGTTTCCAAATTTGCCCTGGGACTTGTTCTTGCCTAAATTGCTGCTTTTCTGTTCCTGAACAGAACCACAGTCCTGACCAGTCACCCTAAAAACAGAACAAGTCCAGCTGGATCTCAGCTCTGCCATCTCCTACATCACAATAAAAGTCCACATGAAATCTTGCCACCACTCCATCTGGCCTGGGGAGGGGGGCTGGAAGAAGGTCTGATACAGGACAGAAAGCATACAGACAAGCTGAGCTCAGGAATGTCACAACCAGCATTTGAGCATTTCCCAGCCATTAACCCCACACTGCCAGCTAGACCCAATGGCATGTCCTGCAGCTGGTCCCAGCTTGAACCACACTCTGCCGAAAGGAATAAAAGCAAACAATCCCTGACCCTGCGTGTTATCCCTAGTCCAAAGTTTCCCTCTATCTCATCTCACCTGATCCTTCTCCATCTCCCACCGAACAGCCCAAAGCTTTAACTGCAAAGACCACATCAACATCTGGAACTGTCCCAGATTTGGAGACTGCCAGGCCACAAATGGCTTAACCAATCCAGTGCTATTTTTTTTCCCCCAGCTGGCCAGTAATGAGGATCGAACCCTTGACTTTGGTGTTACAACACTGCACTCTAACCAGCTGAGCTAACTGGCCAGCCCTCAGTGCTATTTAAACAAGTATATGAACCTGCCTCAAAGGGAAGAACAGATATTCCTGGAGTATGCATTTTACTCAAAGAAGGGTTGCAAGGACTATATTAGATTAAAACAAACCCATACGTATTACACAAAAGAATAAAATTTTGAATTACTTTTAGAAGCAAAGATTTTAGCAAAATTTCCCTAAAGTAGATAAACTTCAACTGTGCCCCAGAGTTCCTGGGGAACCAATTTACTCTTCCCTGCCTTTAGCAGTTCACCAACAGACTAATCCAAGAAGCCTTTGGAGGCACTTGGAGCCTAGAACTGAAATGATAAATGCTTCCCATGCTGCACGTCCTTTAGACTGGTATCATCAGTAAAGCCACTTCACTGCAGAATCCCTATAAAAACCCCAACCAAATGATGAGGGGTTTACAATAGGGGGCCTCCTCAGCATCCATTCCCCCTCCCTCTTCTTGGTATGTTGACACATGTATTTGCTTAGGTACCCACCCCTCACACACAAGCCATCTACTTCCGAAAAAACTGACCCGACCCCAGTCAGTCCTAGGGGTGGACATCATCTTCTTAAACCACACAGCTCCTTCCTGTCACCCGGCCACAGTCAATGGTTTGAGGAGCTGTGTGACTCAAGTGGCCTAACCAGGACAAGTGTCAGGAATCTGACTTGGAATGCTAGAAGAGGAGAATCCTCCTTCCCTCTAGACAGCACGGTGTATGAATGCAAAGCCTGGAATGCAGTAGCTGCTTTGTCACCCTGAAGTCTCAGAATGTTGTAACAGCCACGGACAGCAAAGCAGACGGATAGTAAGAAACAAAGTCTTTAGGGATACCAGTGAGCCACAAAATCAAACCAATTCTGAAAGCAGAACTACTTCTGGACTTTCAGGCATACAAGTGAATAAATCTCCTTTTAGTGTTTAAACCAGGTTGGGCTGGGTGTCTGCTACCTGCAACAAACATATCCTAACACAACCTGACATTTCTGACTAGCTCCAAAAACCCTCTCCTACCCAGTGCTTCAGGTTTACTATGACAGGATCACAAGGGAATCTACTTCCAGAGGCAGCTGGATGCAGATCCAGAGGATCACTAGGGGTGTAGATGCTCTAGGGAGTTGACAACTCATATCCAGAGGCGAAGCAATCCCTCAGGGGAGATCTGTGAAGGTGAGGACTAGTTTGTATTTCTAGATACGTGGGGGGATGGTGAGGAAGGGAAAATGGATGCCTGGATGGAGGAACAGAGGCCCCCAACCTAGAGCTGGTTCACACAGGACGTTGCTAAGGCTGCAGGTGTTTCCCGAGTTCAAAAGTCTGGACCAAGAGTCCTTCTGTTCACTGGCCCCCTTATCAACCACAGCTTCTGACCACACAAATGACTGCTCAGTACGCTCATGTCATGGATCGTCCTAGGTGGTCACCCACTTTATAAAACAAAACTATGAGAATATAAAAGAGATCTTCTGGAAGTACATATTCATTTTCTGGAAAAAAAATTTAAAAACAGAGTGAAGTACACGACAGTAAAATGTTGCACGTCATTTGAACTCAGCCTTGGGCATTCAGCTAAACAATTTGCAGCAACCCCTAACAAAAGCAAAGCAGGAGTATTATGAGAATAAAAGCCAGAAATAGATTTCCCATGGGTGGTATACAGGACGTGTGGGGCTGGGGATGTGGTAATCAAATTTATTGTGCAGTATTTTTTTTAACTACAAAAGCAATATATGCTTGACTTTAAGTCCTATAATACAGATGTCTAAAAGAGTAACCTTCCATGTCCCCACACCCTTTGGTACCCAAAGTTAAAATGCCTTTCCCTCTGTGCATACAAATACACAAAAACATACACACACATTCATAACCCCTCATTTTTTTAAAGAAAAAAGGATCATACTATACACACTGCTCTACAATCTGTTTTTGTTTTTCACTTAAAATAGTGAAAACATGACGTGTGCTTAAAGTTACAAAATGAAGGTATGCATCTCATGGAAACAGTAGCCTGAAGTATCATGAAAAACATTAATTGATATGAATATGTGAAAGTTGAAATCAATTTTCTGCTTTTGTTTTATAACCAGAAAGGGCATTCCAAACATACTTGGGAGAATAAAATTATGTAGGCCTGAAATAGACATTTTCGTCTGCTAAAGACTCATGAATGTGAACATGTTTTGTAAAAGGGGGATTGCTTTATTTTTAATGGCCACAACAAATCAGGTATTTGAATGCACACGATGTTCTACTTTCTATCCTATTTCCAATTCATCTAAAAGTGAACTGCGCTTCTTCGAGCCAAAAAGAAAGAGGATCAGCAACGTTAGTTATGATATAATTGATTTCTCCTATCTCCACCTCAAAGACCAATGTTTAAAGTCTTTTATTGGATATCAGACCACACTTTAAATTAAAACTGTAGCACTGTTAGGCTCTCCCACCTGAAAGCAGAACTGCTACACTTGAAGAGAAAGTGACCCTCGGCCTCAGTGCCAAGCCAAACAATGCTATCTCCTTGCTCCACAGCAGCATTTCATACCTTTTCCACCTGGATCAGCATTTTAAATAATCACATCTCTCAACTGTAACTACACCTCAGTTTAGCATCCAGTTATCAAACTAATATTTCAAAAGCAGTATTCACATGCCTCATGTTACTATCAATCTTCCCCCACCTCCAACAATACAAATCCAGAAGGATGTAAGTTCAGTTCCCAGATGATGAATACTTTTTCATAAAGAAATTAATTACCCAGAGTTATCCTTAAAACACAGGTGATGCTATGGTCTGAATGTCTGTGTCCCCCTACAAATTCATATGTTAAAACCCAGTCACCAATATGAGGGCTTTAGGAGACAGGGCCCTCTGGGAGGTGATTAGGTCATAAGAGCAGAACCCACATTAACGGGATGAGTGCCCCCAAGAAAGAGGACCCAGAGAGAGCTTCCCTCTTCCACCATGTGAGGACACAGCGAGAAAGCACCACCTGTGAACCAGAAAGCAGGTCTTCTTCAGACACTGAATCTGCCAGCCCCTTCACCTTGGACTTCCCAGACTCCAGAAGTGTGAGAAATACACTTCTGTTGTTTATAAGCCACCCAGTTTATTTTGTTACAGCAGCCCAAATGGACTAAGACAGTGGCTATCTAGAAACAAAAACTATATGTGACATAAATAATATAGCTTATAATTTTGTATACAATTTTTTATACATACTCGTATTAGTTCCACAAGTTATAATTGATCCTATCTGTGTTACTTTACTATCTCTCCTTTTATTTATTTATATTTCCTCCTCACATTGACAGACAGAAAAATATGAAGCACACCCCCAAAAAAGCCAGTTCTTCTCCATGCACAGATGCACTATTTTTTTTTGTTTGTTTGTTTGGGGTTTTTTTTTTTTTTGCCCCAAAAAAGCCAGTTCTTCTCCATGCACAGATGCACTATTTTTTTTTGTTTGTTTGTTTGTTTGGGGGTTTTTTTTTTTGTCTTTTTTGTGACCAGTAAGGGGATTGCAACCCTTGGCTTGGTGTCGTCCGCACCGCGATCAGCCAGTGAGCGCACCAGCCATCCCTATATAGGATCCGAACCCGTGGCGGGAGCACCGCTGCGCTCCCAGCGCCGCACTCTCCCGAGTGCGCCACGGGGTCGGCCCACAGATGCACATTTTTAAAAGGGGGTAAAGAGAACTGAGAAGAGAGGCAGAATCTATTAAAACTTCTTCCATCCAATCCATCCTGTTTCCTTCTCAGCTATGGTACAGGCAATCAGTGTCCCATTTCCTTTGTTTAGTTAACAACACACCTTTACCTCCACAGATGCAAGTTTCTGAGCTTCATGCAAACTCCTGAAAAGCTGTACCATAAATATATTTTTTACTCATGTTTTAAATATATTTAGAGAACTTGATAGTTAAAGTAACACTGTGAAATCCTTTATAAAGAATTTTTACAACATGAAATTTTCTCCTATTATTGCATATATTTATATGTTTTCATTTCTGTATATGGCATTATACTTTTGTATAGCAGACATGACTATTCCCAAACCTCCAGGGACCACACATATATTCTTACCTGGTAATTTGCATCTGTCTGTGTTAACTACAAATGTCAAGAAGGTTCATGTCTTTTTTTTTGACAGTTCACTGTCTTGCATTTTAATAAGTAGCTTCTCGATGATTAGACTTTACTAATCTTATGAAGACATCCAAGAAGATACCTATGGATTTCAAAATTCCTTCTAAACATATGTTCCTCAGAGGGCAGGAACTAAGCTATTCTACTTGCTTTGGCATGCCGCCGATATCCAGTACCATATTCTGCACACAGTTGATACTCTATAAACACCATTTAGAAAGCAGACTCACTTGCCTCTAATCAATATCACTCATGTGCCAAATCAGCAAACACTCAAAACTCTTTCTGGGGGTATAAGCAGGTACTCCTGGACTCTAAGCGACAGACACAGAGAAGAGTCTGAGGAAGAAGAAAGAGTCAGCTCTCCGCCACAAAATTCATCGTCTAAACACCACAGGTGACCTTCACATGTACTCACATATATTTCACTATGGTCAAAACGCTTCTTGAGGTTGTTGATGAAGGTCTCCTCATTGAGCGGTTCTAAAAGAACCATATCTCCAACTCCAATCATATTGTCCAGAAGTGATGTTTTCACCTCCATTTTGGCCATGATCTCTTGCTGTAAGAGAGAGGGAAAAGGGTCAATTTAAATGAGCAAAATTATTTCAGATGAATTTTTGGCACTAGTGGAAAATTGAAACACTGGTAGTGCAAATGACCTTCACCAGCCTCACAAAATGTCACAACCTTTCCTCCCTACAACCTACGTCAGAGACTCTAACTTGGCTGCAGTTTCCCCGTTTGCCAACCTGCTGCCACAAATGAACCTCCTTCCCAGCCCATCCTACCAGGCAAAGTCCATCTACAGGAAGAGCCACTAGGAAGCTATGGTCTCTATTTTCTTCTTTAAACCATTTCCTCTCCCCAACTGACAGTTGCAGAACTCCAGCAAAAGAACCCAACCCACCCCTTTTCCCTCAGCCCTTGCATACCAATGTCAGACTTGAACCTACATGAACCTGCTTCCTTGAGGATGATTGCCTCCAGCATTCCATGATGAAATTCAGAATGCATTTTCCCAAGAAATGATGTTTAAAAAATGAAGCTGCCAACATTTATTGGTTATTTGCCATATATCAGATGCTACACCAAGAAATTTACATGCATTAACTAATTTAATCCTTACACTAATTATGAGGTAGGCATTGTTATCCCTGTTTTAAGATAAGAAAACTGATGCTCAAAGAGATTAAGAAACTTGCTATGGTTACTTCAAATTGTTTTGCCTTTGGTGTTAAGAACTCAATCACCACTTATAACACTGCATCTAGGGGAGGAAATTTCATTCCAGGCACTGAAAAGTGGCATGAGGATAAGAACACAACCCACTTATAAATCAAAGGTTGCCTATATAATATAACCTGCCAAGGGTAACCTCCATTTTCTTAATTCTCATTCCAACAGACATGCCACTATAACAGCAAAATCAAATTAGTAAGCAACAAACAGACCAGAAATACTACAGTTTCCCATTGGCTCAATGTGAACGTCCAAGAGGAAACAGAGGCACACTACCAAAGCATCATTTTACCTCCACTACTAACACCTATGATGCCACCCAACAGCTAAATCTTATGCTAAATCTCCAAGGCTTCCAATCTGATCACTGTCAAGAGTACTAAAATTCTTTCAAATATCAACACGGGACAGTGTGCAGAGTATGCGTGTGTGCTGTGTTTGCGTGTGTACATGTGTGTGGTCATGTTTGTGTTACTTTTCCTAATACTGAAAGAATGTACAACTAAATTCACCTGGACCATTCCCTCTAAATGTTTCCAATACAGAAGTTAAGTTTTATACAACTTCAGTATACTAATACTGAATAATACTTCAGAACACTAATAAAACTTACGTATATACAATGCCCCTGATACTGAAGTGGAAAGTCCATTTGATTCTCTCCATTAAGGAGTCAGCTAGGCATGCTATATCTTACAAAGGTCTGTCTGATTCTTTAAATCTTACAATTGAAATAAATGTCTTCCTATTCTAGTCTAGAAGATCCAGTAGGTCTTAGAAGCAACAGAAACTACATTTATTTGGGCTGTTTTAAACAGAACTGGGAAGGGCTAGTTACTAAGTAATTCATTACTATTAATTCCTAACAACTTATATGAATCCACAAACATATCCTTTATTTCAGACTCTATTAAAAAAAAATGCTTTTGGCTCTGAAAAGCCAAAAAGGACTACGAAGAAACACCAAGAGATTCTCCTATAAATAAGAGCAACCAAATAAAGAAGTATTTAACACTCATAAGAGGAAATAGAGTAACTTTTTTGTTAGTATATGTTTTTTTTTAACTTCATACTAACTACACTGGGAATAAAGTCTCAGACTCCACTAAAACCCAAGAGTGGTAGCCCCAAGAATGGTTTCATGCAGTTTGAAGTAGGCCAGGCTGTTTCAGGACAAAACAGTTGGGCTGGAGGTACTTGCCATTCTCTGGACATGCAGCAGCAGCCAGGACGGGAAAGCCCTGCACAGGAATCAGACTGAGTGCCCAACCTTTGTCACAAGAAATTAACATTTAAATCAAATTTCAAGTTCTCAGACTCTTGTAGTGCCAAAAGCGCTCTAGTTGGGATGCATTACATATAATTTGGCAGAAGAAGGAAGAAGGCACAGGGATTAAGGGGGAAGTCAACCTGAGAAGGGTTCAAAAATAACTACCTCAAAACAGCAATTTAAATTAAGCAAAGAGGTAGATGGAAACTCTCTGCCCTGGGGGTGGATTCCTGTATGTGGTCTATTTATAGAAACAGCTGCAGAAAGACAACACAGCTTCCGGGCAGGTAACAATAATTAAGCAGCCAATCTTTCTCTGTAATTAAATCTGCTTCACCATCTTTTCAAACATAACTTTCAAAAAAGTCTGTATGGATTCTGATCTTTAATGCTTCCATCCCAACTTTATAATCTGAAGGGAGGTAGAGGGCAAAACAAATGCTGAGTTACAATTGGTAAAAAGGGAAAAACTTTGAAAACACAACTCTTGAAAACCAAAATACAGCAATAAAGAAAGCAAAACTGCAATCCTGGCAATTCCAAAATTCATTTGGACATTCAAGCACAGTTTTGTTTTGTTTTTTATCTTTTCACCACCTAGGTTCTTTGTGGCAGTATATAGTGACAGCCTCTCTCATTCTCAATGTAAAAACAGGACACCAAGAAATGACACAGGGGTACTTCCAATACCTTCCTGCACATGGACTGGTTTCCCATACTGCGACCACCACCTCCAGCCTTGGTTTGATTCACTTTGACATCTCAACAGAATTAATTGGTACATTTGCTCCACCGAAAGAAACGGATTTGTTTTTCTCTGAAGAAGCTATGCTAACCACAGGAACAAATTTCAGAATCGCTTGCTAACTCAACATTTCCATAAACCATCAGAAGAATTCACATGGGGTTACAGGGAGAATTAAATGAACATGTATGTAGAACACTGAGGATACTTTTTGCTTGATATATACTGTATACGTATATCCACTTCTCCCTTCCCAACAGCCCCCATGCAAATCCATGTTATTCTTGGGCAGCCAATTCTACCCCACGTGCCAGGAATTAGCATGTGACCTAGGTCAAGTCAATCAAACATTTCCATCACCCAGCCACTGTAAGTGACTCAGGGCTGGGCATGTAACAGCCTAAGACTATGGCTTAGAATATTAGATAAAGGTTTTCTCTACCTTTGGATGACATGACTTGCAGAAGTGACACATGGAGGAGAGCAGGACAAGAAAATTACAGAAAATTATTAGTGCTGGAGCCCTGATGACCTCAGAAGCCTCTGGATCAAATTGCACTGACGCCCTCCCCCATCTCTCAAGTTTTCATCATGTAAGCCAACTAGTTTTCTGTATTGTTTACGCAGTGCGTGTTGGATTTTCTATTACTAGCAACAGAAATCATCCTACCTAACAAAAGAAACTGGTACCAGGAAGTGGAGTGTTATAAGTCATGCACTAAAAAGCATGGACTGGCTGAACTAAGGCATACAGTGGAGGGCCGGAGGACCTGCTCTCTCTTGGACTGGCAAGATCAGGAAGTGGAGTGTTATAAGTCATGCACTAAAAAGCATGGACTGGCTGAACTAAGGCATACGGTGGAGGGCCGGAGGACCTGCTCTCTCTTGGACTGGCAAGAAGAGCATCTTTGTTATCTCATAGCGAAACAACTGACTAATCCATGTTCTGCCGTGAGACTTGCACCTTGTGCCTGCAACATTGAGAATTTGAGAAAAATTCAGGATGCGAGAGTATGCACTGGCTACTCCTTAAGGATCTACAAGAAAAAGACAAGGCTGCTGTGAAATTGGCCTGTCTGAAAGGCCTGAGAGGAAAACATATGGCACTGCTCATAGGGGTCACACTGCCAGGAGACGGAAGATGCAGAAGAGATGTGACCTATCCCAAGCACCCACTGTTTTGCTTCTATAGCCTAAGAAAGGGGTAAGTCCTCTTCCCATGCAGATACAGCACATGTGAGGTACCACCCCACTCTACAGCTTCTTACTGGCCCTTGATGGATTCTACTTACCAAGAACTACAGCAATCTGCAGAGCACCGGGCCAGGAGACAAATTCTCACACCAAGTTCTAGGTTCAAAACCTTGGGACTTGGCAGTGTCTCCAGTTTTGGTTACACTGGAGCCCATGAAAGCAAATAAACCTTAAAAGCCAACTACGTTTTTAAGCAAGCCATACTGCCAAGGAAATCCAGCTGACAGCGACTTAACGATAGAATACAAAAAAACTGCTAAAGCATGCCAGCCCCCAACCAAGTCATATTCCCAATGCTTATCTCAGATATGGCCATGGAAAACAAATAGACAAAGGAGATCTTCTTGGAGAGCAGATCTCTGAGAAGGGAGTGACCATGTGTGCAGCCATACAGACAAGAGTTGCATTATGTTGGGTGCGGCATTTAATTTTCCTAAGCATAGGTATGGTAATAAGAAAGGTGTGTGTGAATGCTGGGCAGCCAACGAGGAGGGCCACAGTGGTCATTTGTCTTTTATTTTTTTTCAGGGGACACTAGCCTGCATAGAGACCTGTTCCTCTTTGCACCTGATCTCCCTTTTAAGGAATCCCCAGTTATACATACTCTTATGACAAGTGGTGCCCAATTTCCATTACAGAATCCAAAGGAGACAGATCTGCTCTCTCTCCATCCCAAGAAAGGCAGGAGTGGGAACACTCTGGGAGGTGATGGAAGCAGGTAGTGACGGATGGAGGTTTTACTCGTCATTCACTGCAGCAGCAGCAGGTGGCTTCTGCAGCACGGCTTCTGCTATGGATCCTGCTGCCCAGCCCTCCAGCCTTTCCTTGGTTCCTGCCTATCTCCCAAGCCTGTATGAATCCTTCCTGGACTTACGACCTCTCTGCCATTCTGAGTCTCTATATCCTTCCTGCAGTGCCAGCAACCAACATCCCTAAATGACATGAGACGAAGCACTGTGCCTAACATAAAGTATTATACTACTGTTAGATCTTCATTGTGATGTAAACCTAGCCTTTTCCTCCTTTATCTGGTAAAAGCAATCTATAAAACACAACAGCTGGGGGAGCCTTCAGAGGAGGAGCCCCCCCACTCACCCCCGGCCTAGGGTGCTGATTCAGGCCAGCCACCAGCCCACAACTGGTGCCAGGCAACTCCATGGCTGTGCCAGCTCTTTCCAGGCCTTTGTCCATCCAAGAAAAACAAAATATATGATTGCGATTGCTCCTCCCCCCATCTACTCTCATCTCAAGAACTTCCCAAATTACTATCTATGTTTCAACATATACTAATTCATGTACTGGCATCCTTTGCAGTGTAAAAATGCTATTTAAAATATTGAAAGCATATTTCAAAATCTCTTCAAAATCCAAAAGAGAATGAGCATAAGCATCCTAAAGCATCTTAAAATGGCCATCTGTACCCTAACATTTAAATATAACTAGTCTACCCAGTCACTAACCTTAAATTGCAAGCTATCTACCATGCCAACGTCATCTGCGCTTGGGAATGTCAAGACCAACATTCCCCAAGCTGTTAGCCCCTCACGCACACACACACAGATGGCTAGACAAAAGAGCACATCCATGTGAAGTGCACGGTCATTTCATTATTTGCTATCAAAGTGCTGAAAAGCTATTCCATATTAATAATTAATTTAATAATAATTTAATAATAACTAAGTAGAGATGGAAAATAAGCTGAAATAAAGCTCACCTCATGTAGTGGTCCCCCACTGAATTCAAAGTTCTCAGAGTACCACAGACGGGAACAAATGTATATTTTTAAGTTGAAACACTTTCATTGTAAAATTTGAAAGAGCATGCACAAATCAGAGCTGAGGTTGCAATGACCAGCAAGGATTAATATTAAGTCACTAACGTAATTTTAAATTTGAAGGAACTTTTAAAGCAAAGCCAAAAAAAGTCATTTGCAGGAAAACTCAATGAAAGCAGTTATCTACTGCTCTGGTAATTGTAAATGTGGACATTTAAAAAACATTTATTACAACACATTTGCAATACAACATCATTCATAATATGCATCAGAGGCAGCACCCATGGGGAGTTTTAGCCCAGTCACAAGTGTTCTTCTGACTCCAGTTCCACTCACTAAACTCCTGTCCAGTGGTTATGTAGGTACTATGGTGCCTTTTCTAGAGAATCAGCTCCTTGGTGTTAGAAGTCAGGCCTTAATCATCTTTATTTCCCCAAAAGCATAGCACACAGCCTCTTGCACATGGTAGGCATTCAGTGAAATACAAAGGGAAAAGAAGCATGCAAATTTACAGCTGGCAACTGAGTCATACAACAATGCACGTTCTCACAGCTGTCATCGGATGGTTCAGTCACAGCCGGCCAGACGGCAAAATAATGACTGTGGCTTCAGGCCACTTTGATCCATTCCTCCAAAAACATAATATTATTAACAAAGGACAGGAAACGGAATTGAGCCACTTGGCACCCAATGAGATCACTAATGCTTTTGAGAATAACATGAGAAAAACATTTAGATAAGAAAACGGGGCCAACGTGGCAAGATTTTATGAACACAATGACTTTCTGCAAATCCTGATGGCAAAACAAAAGCCAAAGAGGGGCCCAGTCTATAGAATGGGGTTCAGTACCTAAGGAGCTAAGTGACAGAAAAACTGAAATTTCCTTCCAAGATCTTTTCAAATAGCACCAAATCTCATCTCTCTGTAAGGAGACAGATTAAATTTCCATTCAATTCAGTTCAACCAGCATTTACAGTATTGAGACCTGTTGCGCTGCTAGCATTGTGTGAAGTGTTAAGGACACAATGAACAATCCAGTACCTCCCCCTGCCCACAGCACCCCCCAGGAGCTCACAGTCCAGTAGGAGAGTCAAGAAAAGAGGCCGCTTCTGAAATTTCAAATGACCTTTTTAATGAGCAGAAGCAATACCTGGTCACTATAGGAAAAAAATTAGAAAATGTAGATGTGCAAAAAGTATATAAACCAAATTCAATGCCAAATGCTTCCGTCTAAATCCTTTTGAGTTTATTAGAATCCTTTTGAAACCTGATTTTTATAACCAGTGAGTTGGTAACTGTTTCTGGTTTTATAAATTTTGATCTATGGTCTCAAGGTAGGAATGTGAAATAGATTCCTGGGAGCTGTGAAACTGTAGAGCTACATCCATAATACCCCCACCACGTAAATTCAGCTAACTGCATGGCCATCTGTCCTTTTATTCTTACTTTCCCCAAAATTAACAATTCATATAATCAACAGCCTACCTACCAATCATCTCATCTCTAACACTTGGCTGTGCCTAACATCTTAATACATGTCCAAAATGCATATCTACTACCATCCCACACCAAAATAGGAAAGAAAACAACTCTTACTCCCCCAAATCTCATGAAGTCATAATGGACCCAGGTTCTCATCCTTGGCTCTCCCTGTCCCTTACTTCCTTGCCCATATCCAACCTGCCTCATTCACTGCCTTGCCCTGACCAGCCTCACTTCCACGCCTCCCCCTCGACAGCCTTCTAAGTGGTCTCCTTGTCTTGTCACCACAGCCCCTGCCAGCCTTTTCCTTCCCCTATCCATGTGCCACACTACCCAATGCACCTTTTAAAATCACAATCTGATCATGTACACTCTGCTTCAAGTCCTTCTGTAAGTCCCCAGTGCCTCTAAACCAATATTCCAATTCCTTAGCATATACTCAAAAAAGAAAAAAAATCAAACATAGAATTACTACATGAGCCAGCAACTCCACTTCTGGGTACACAACCAAAAGAAGTGAAAGCAGGGACTCAAACAGATATTGGACACCCATGTTCATAGCAGAATTGTCACAACAGCCAAAAAGGGAAAGTAACCCACGTCTGTCAATGGATGAGTGAATGGATAAACAAAATATGATATATACACACAAGAGAACAGAATTCAGCTTTAAAAAGGAAGGAAATTCTGATACATGCTACAACATGGATGAAACTTGAGGATATTATGCCAGTCCCGGTCACAAAAGGACAAATATTATATGATCCCACTTACTCGAGGTATCTAGAATAGTCAAATTCGTAGAGACAGAAAGTAGAATGGTGGTTACCAGGGGCTGGGGCGAGAGGGGAATGGGGAGTTGCTGTTCAATGTGCATGGAGTTTTAGCTTGAGATGATGACAAAGCTCTGGATATGGATACTGATAATGGCTATACAACGTGAGTCTACTTAACACCACTGAACTATACACTTAAAAAGATTAAAATGTAAATTTTGTTCTGTATATTTTACAATAAAAAAAAAAATCCTTAGCAGAGAACACATGACTCCACGGCCTGACTCTCGCCTTCCTCCTTAGTCTACCTCTCCCTTGGAAAGTCTCCCCCAGCCTAAGGCAAACCTCACAGAACACACACAGATGCTGAGCCCCCAGCAGCCTCCAGCTGCACCTTCAGTCAGGCCACAGCTGAGACGTGGGCATACACCAGCCCAAACAATGCCAGCTTCCAAGGATCTGGCATCAGGACACGGAGGCTGTACGCGGGTGGCTGTGAACGCAGAACAGGAGTTCAAGGAGATCCAGGGAACAGAGTGACATTAGGGGAGCCGCAGCAGGCTCCTACAGAGGAAGCCTGTCTGAAGAGAAGAATGAAGCACAATGACAGACCACGTGGGGCAGACAGAAAAGCTGCTTCAGATGCAAGAGTGCTTCTAGCTGTAGACCCAAGAGGTTCAGCTGAGCTTCTTGTCTTAAATAAATCCCTTGGCTTAACTCAGTGTGAAGAGCCCATTCCTCACAGGCAGCATGTTCTGAGCAAGTGAACTGTTATGGACTGAATGCTATGTCCCCCCCCGCCCCCCAAAACTCAAATGCCGAAGCCCTAACCCCCAGTGTGATAGAATTTAGAGGTAGGGCCTTTGGGAGGGATGATGGGATTAGTGTCCTTACAAGAAGAGGAAGAGGAACCAGAGTTCGCTTGCTTTCTGCCGTGTGAGGACACATCAAGAAGGCAGCCGTCTGCAAGGGAGGAAGAGGGTCCTCACCAGAAACTAAATCTGCCAGCCTCTTAACCTTAGACTTCCCAGCCTCCAGAACTGTGAGAAATGAACATCTGTCATTCTGGCTACCCAGCCTACGGTATTTTGTTACTGCAGCCCAATCAAACTGATACACCAACAAACCTCCTTCACTACTGTTAGCTTGCTTGTCTGGTCCTCTCCTGGAGAAGAGATGCTTGAGTTCTCGATGTGCAAAGCCCACTGCCTGGCAGAGCGCCTGTCACACAGGGCTGGTGTGTAGAATAAATGAGTAAATGCACATCAGAGGCACAGCCCATTCTTCCATCCAGGATGGTTTCCATCATCCTTATCCTTCCCATCCAAGTCACAACTGGCAAAGGATAATCAGAGAGCCTCAGGTGATAACACCAAGAACATCTTCATGAAGGATTCAATGTGGAAACCAAAGGACAAGACACTTTCTCAACATTTACCAATCGAAAGGGCAAGTAGAATGAAAACTGGATTGAGGACAATTTACTCAAGCAGCATGGTTCTCAAAGGAGATGGGGCTGGTGCGCCACCCAAAACCACATGGGGTGTTCTGCGGGGTTCCCCAGAGTACATGAGAAAGTGGGCCCTGATATGCATTTGTGAAAAGATCCAGGTGATGCTGATTTTCACTCCTACCAACATACCGCTTAGAGAAATTCAAATAAGGTGTGTCTATTTGTGGCATTTACTTCACAAATTATAGTTATCTCATTTTCTAATCCTTTATTCCACTGTAAAATCCGCTACATATTGAGGGCCCCACCCCCAACTGTCTCTAAAGCTTTCTGCTAAGAATATTTAATGTACTATTAGTAGGAGGGTTTCTGTTAGAATCTCAGATTCAGGAAAAAACAGACAGTCACTGGGCAATTTCCATATAGTATGTTGTTGTCTTGTGTTACAACTCTGGACGGTACAGAGGAAAGTAAATTAACAGGCAATGAGGAACTCGAATAGATATGAACAGGGAGTGAAAACAAACAGATAAAAGCAAATGGAAGCCCATATGCCATGAAGCCTGACTCCAACCTTAAAAGGCTCCGTAAATGGGAGGGGAGATTAATTAAACATCCTAAATTTTAACATCTAAGGTTAATCTAAGGGTTAACACCCCAGAGAGTGTCTCTGCTTAGGCAGAGATCGCCAGGAACCACCAAGGATCAAGATCAAGGTTTGTTTTTGTCTAGGTATGGAAAGGTTCACTTTATCAACAAATGCCATCGACCAGGAGCTAGGCTACCCTCAATCCCAGGCACAGGTCAGCACAAGCCAGTTATCAAGGATTTAAAAGACAGTATCTAGAACTCTGCAATTCATAAAATGATAGGGAAAAAAAGTTTTTTCCAACTGTGTGGAAAGTGAGTATGACAAATACAGTATATCATCTAAACTAATTAGAAGGATTTTTGAGTCAAAAATAACAGTGGCTTCTATCACAGCACCGAAGGTTTGGGATTACCAGCTTCCAACCCTCTCTTCTGACACATGGGCAAAATTTCTAAGTGCCTTTGTCTATAAAGAGCTAGGAGTCAGACCTTGGGATCCCAGGCAAAACCTTCTTTTAACAGATAAAGGAATGGACCCAGGAGGTGTCCCATATCTGGTTTCTGCAAGAGCCAGGGTGAGGTTGAAGCTTTTCTGACCTGTCTAAGAATGGTCTTTCACACTTATTATGCATATCCTTCATTATAATTCCTAAGTCACCAAACTCTTCACAACACCCCACGGTTTTTCAAAGAGAAGTTTCACTTCTGCAGTACAAAAGTCTTGTAGTAATAGTTTACCACGAAGGAGCCTTTTGATCCACCCCAGTATGGCACAACACAGGCTCTGCATCACAGACCCAGGCTGGAACACAAGGGAATTCATCTCAGGAATTCAAATTTCTGACCTAACAACAGGGATGACAACATCTATTCCACGGGATAGTTATGCAGACGGACAGGGAAAGCAAACTCACTAAATGCTAGCTCCCTCCCTTCCTGATTCCCATTTCTTCTTCTGACCTTGAAGAGCTCACCTACCCTTCTGTCCTGTCTTCTGACAGGTGTGTCCAGGTAATCAACCTAGAGAGTTGCTTCATTTGCAACAGACCTTCTATGGGGTTCAATATCCTGATGAGGAAATGCAGCCAATGTCACTGTCCCCATATCCACAGTCATTTCCCAGAGGAAGCTCTGCAGTCATTGAGGAACGGCTGCCAAGGGGCAGGGCAACTTCAGAAATCCCCCATGCTGGGTCTGAAAGCCATGCCCAGCCCTCCCTCTCCATCCCTCCACCGTGCCACCCCTCACCTGCCACAACCCTAGAAGATCCAGAATGTGCAGCAAGCAGCCCTGGCGTTGGGGGGAACCTATAGTCATGATATACAACTCACACTGAATGTTATGAGAATTAATGAGCTAACGTCTGAAAAGGGCTAAAAGTTCCTGCAGGACAAGGTAGCCAAAAACTATATCCACAAACTCAGCTGTACAGTGGAACATGCTAATTATAACCCACAGAGGTCTCAATTTGTTCCCTCAAGGCAGATTTTTAAAAAAATTCCAAGAAGTTGAATGTGTTTAGATTGGCAAACCTGAGACCCTGGAACCCCTAGGTGAATGTAAAACTGCTCAAATATAACTGGCACACCCGACAGCTCTGATTTGTTCCTGGCAGGTACACAGAGGCCAAGAACGACCAGTGATTACTAAATTGAATACAGCCACCAGGGGAAAACACACCTCCCTTCCAAATGAATTGGCTTATTAATCAGAAGGTCACAATCCCATTCCATGTACTAATATCCTCACCAAAGTCCTCCTGTCCCTTGGCCTGTCCCCCTGCTTATACCACTTGTAGATTCATTCTTTCTGTTCTCTTTATATTTGATCAGATCATCCAATCATTCAAGGTACTCCCTCATTATAATTAAAAATGCAGTGACATGCACCTGGTAGGCACTCACACAGCGTTTCCTGTACCCATCAATTTTGGAGACCCCTCCAGATCAGTTCTTGAAGACTAAACAAAGACACATAAAATAGCCGAGGACGCATTAGGGCATAATGCCCTTTAAAAAACATGGGCCTTCCCATCATTCAGGCTCTTTTCAGTGACAATGAAGAGAAATGTACTGAATTCAGTGCACTCTTCTTACTCCTGGGGCAAGGAAGTAAGTTATCCCTCAGGAAAATAGCAGCTTTTATATCTGCAACAGATCACAGAGGTTAGAATGACTTCCACAATGGCTTGGGGGCATTGTGGGGGGAGAGACCAGAAGATCCAGGCTGACTGGTTAGCTCAGTTAGTTAGGCTTTGGTGTTGATAACACCAAGGTCAACGGTTCAGATCCCATACCAGTCAGCTTAAAAAAAAAAAAAAGACAAGTTACAGACCAAGCTCTGCAGCTAGCTCACAGTGAGACCTTGGGCACATTGCCACCTCCTATCCTCAGTTTCCCTACAAATATGTATAACATGTCATCTCCTAGGATCCTGTCCCAGCTTCCATCACTGTCAACTCAACAAAAAAGGCTCAACTCTGGAAAAACTGAGTTCCTTCATTTTGGGGTGAGTATGCATCCTGGGTCTACTTATAAAGAATGTTAAAAACCAAAAAGCCAGCAAATTCTAGTCCACAAGAATCCTTCTCAATGACATTTACATAGAGGCAAAGGAAAGTAGCTCTCTTTATTCTGACCTCACCATCAAAAAAATGCATTAAGGGTCTAACTGTACATAGCATAGAAAGTGATGCACAGATTCAACAGGACCATGGAGACGCCTATGAATGTGTTCTGTGTGTTTACAACTGCATGGATAGCTACAAAATGGCATTGGCTATTTTAAAAAATTTATCTAGTTAAGAAAGCAAAAAGGACTCTAGAGTTACAAATTAAGAAACCTATATATAAAAGAAAAGAAAAATATTCATTACTCAACAGTGCAGCTTCAGTAATGCCTTTGTACTACGATTTAAAAAAAAAATTTAGAATAATAAAAATTCAGAAGCTTCCTCAAGCAGTTATCCACTAAAATAAAGTCTAGTGAACTATGTAAGCAAAGGGATAGATGTTTATATATTTACATTAGGATTCCATAAATGTTTATTAGTTGAGAATTGATCAAACAAAAATAGCTAAAGATGTTCCAAAAAAGACACTGATCACATAAATTGAGAAGGCGAAACTACTTCAGCATTTAAAAAGAATTTTTAAGGGAAATAACTAAATCACCACAGTGGATTACATCACCTAGGTTGATTAAAATCAACAACCACAGTAGAACTTGAAAGCATTTTCTGGGTCAATTTCTAGTTTTTCTAACATTGGAAGCATTACCTAATTTAAAATCAAAGGCACCATAATTCTTATATATTTCTAAATATATTCTGAAGAATGTATGAAGAACTAAAATATGCATAATACAATAAATCAACCTATAAGGCACACCTTAACTAAATAATTTGTGACTTTTGTCACAAATAAAATATTTACTAAAATTTATGTTTACAAAATTTACATTAATAAATATTAACTGAATTTGATTCTGCTAATTTCCAAAAGTTGTATAGGATATGGCAGTTATTTCATATATTTATATAAGGATACATACTGTATGTACAAATGCCTCCCCCAGACACACACACATTTTTTTCCCTTGAAGAAAGTATACACATTATTAACCTATAAAGCTATACAAAAATCCATTTTTAAAGTTGATCAGCTTGACCACGTATAGAGCCATACAACAAATTTTCCCAAGGGAAGTTTTGGTAAGAAATAAAATATTTAATAGTAAACTACATTGTAAAAGCCTGATTAAGAAAAGTTCACTTCCTTCTACAAATAGTTTATTAAAAAGAGTTTCAAAATACATTATATTGTAAGTCATCAAATTAAAAGGCATAAAAATTTTAAATTTATAGTTCGACCTTTAAGTATGTCTCTCAACAGGCAGGCAGATAGGTAGAAAAATGAGTTCTTTTTAAATTACATAATTATAAGGTCCCCCTAGTTTAGAAATTAAAATCGCTTACCAACTTTTCTTCTCCATTGTTTCTTCCACTGACTGAACTAGCACTTTAGCATTCAGTTCATATGAAAGGGAGAGACAAACATTCGTTGTGACAGGGAGAACACACTAAGTACAACAAATATTTTGCACACAGATAAGAAGGGGAAAATAGGTCAATATCCTGTGGCTGGAAAGAAGTGGCCTCAGCTCCATCCAGGACTTCACTGTATGATTAACCATGCTGGACTCTCTTCAATTCAGAACCTACTGCTCTGACCTGCGAACCTGGTATACACAAGGCACTGGGCAAAGACACATCTACTGCTTCCCAAGCATGTGCATTCTAGCTGGGGAAAAAAAATACGAGCAATATAACTGATAAAATAGGTGCTCATGTAGGGCAGCTGACTGCTCAAAATGGGAAACAAGAGATTAACATTTATGTTTAGCAGTGGGGCTATTATCATGGCACAGAAGGATAAGAGAAAGATGGCTAAAGAGGTAAAACTTGACCTTGATCTTGAAGGATAAGTAGGAAGTGATTAAACAGAAAAGAACTTTAAAGCAAAAAGTATACAG
>NW_007733327.1:11263-12293 GCF_000696425.1 Galeopterus variegatus | reverse complement strand
TAACATACATTTATTTGTCAATCTTTTGTTAAAGTGCCCAGTTCTTTTCTTTGAGTGTATGTCCACTGACTGTGGGACTCAGTGGTCTTTCTTTTATAAGCTATCCTCAAGGCATCATCCTCTGGTCCAATTCTTTACAGAACGGTAAGGCTGTAAAGACACCTGGGAAGCAATGCATGGTGGACAGCATTCATCTTCCCAAAGGCCCGATATCCCTCTCTACGGTCAGATCACATGTCCCCGCCTTGCCAAATACAGGCACATAGCCAATGAGTGCTTCATGGCAGCCTCTCCCTCCACTGCAGGGACCATCAACGTTCCAGACACTGCTCCACCAGACTGTCCTGGAGTAAGGATAAGGACAACATGGAGCAGACCCTCCCCCTGGTCCATGACGGACATGCAGTATGAACACAGATTACTGTGCTTTGAGCAGCTAAGATTGAAGTTTTACATAAGCACAACTTAACCCATCAGTCCTGAATGACTGACAATATTAGTGAAAATACGTTTATTTTACGATCCTCCAAATCCTTTACAGTTATCTCAGCCACTCCTAAATGGACTGCAATCATTTTTAGAAACTCACTTTTACTAGGCAGTTTCCAAAGCATTCAAATAAATTTTCACAGAAACAGCAATTCTTTTGCCTATATATTGAAAATCATTGTATAAATTATAATAATAAGCACAACTGCATACACAGGTTTGAAAATAAACACAGTTGAGTCTGGATAAGCACACATCTCAACTGGTGGGAAGAGAAACTCAAGAGCACACTACAGGGTAGCCCTCTAACTTAGAGCATTAGTTTGTTTGGGGCATCAGTTGATATACTTTACAAAGGGGAAAAAAGAACACCCACTAATCCAGCAAGTCGGGAGGTTGCTAAGAGCTTGTACTGTTTTCTAAAGCTGTGTGCTAGATAATTATAAGAATGAATGGTACTATCATATTCCCAAGTTAAAAATCTGGTTAGCTTTTCAAAACTATATCCAACTACCATATTTATTCTGTCCCAAATGTACAG
>NW_007733327.1:0-10260 GCF_000696425.1 Galeopterus variegatus | reverse complement strand
AGGGTGGGCTGTTATAAGAAGGGAAAATTAGGACACAGACAAGACAGACTGAGGGACAACCACGTGAGGACACAGTGAGAAGACAGCCATCTGCAAGCCAAGGAGAGAGGCCCCAGAAGAAAACAAAGCTGTTGACATCTTGATCTTGGACTTCCAGCCTCTAGAACCGTGAGAAAATAAAATTCTATTAAGCCACCCAGTCTGTCAGATTTTGTTACAGCAGCCTTAGGAAACACACACCTTCCTACAACCCCTTCTAGCAGCTGCCTACCTCTGCCTCCTTCCTCTCTGCAGCTAAAGTTTCTGATGCGGCCTACCTTTGACAGTTACCACCCTTCCTAGTCTCTCATCACTCAGCACATGCCATTAAAACCACCTCAAATAAAATGTAACCACCTGTATGTCGCCTGCTGCAACTCTCTCCCACGCTGGCTATGTGCAGCCATTTCCACCCTGGCCGCTCCTTGTTTTCCTTAGTGGCATCTCCTTCCTCTACCTGTCACAAAATGTGTTTTCCAGAGTTCTACAATCCACCTTCCTCTCTTCCCATTCCACCCCTAACTGCTCCTAACATTATTCACAGCTTCAACCACACCTAGATGCCCATGATCCCTTCATCTGGACCCCAGGGCCTGGCTTTTCCTGGGGCTCCAGGCTCTGCATTCAACGGTCTGCTGAACCTCCCTCACTGCCTGGATGCCCCACATCCCAAATGGAACCCCTCTTTGCCAACCATCCCCAACATCACACAAGCCAGAAACTTGCAAGTTATCCCAGACTCCAACTTGCCCTACCCCTCCAATCTAGTCACTACACCCACCCCATAATTAAAGAGGGGTGCATCAGTGTTCACAACAATGTTTGATCCAATCACCTCATTCTCAGTATCAACTGTCAGAAAATCACCCAATATGGAAAAGGTATTATTCACAACAGCAAAGTGGCAGAAGCAACCCAAATGCCCAATAATAAAAGGATGTTTCAGAAAATGATGGTACTCAATAGAATAATATACAACTATAAAATGTATTTCAAAAACTATCCAGCAATGTAGAAAATACATGGACTCTATGATTACAACCATATTTTAAAATATACATGTAAAAAGCTTGGAAGGGAGTATTCAGAAATGACCCCAGTTGATATTATAGGGTAGTAGGCTCATGAATCTTTTTTAACTCCATTTTCTAAACTTTCTGTAATGTTCTTAAAATGATATTCTAATACAAAATATCCAAAAGAGAGTTCTAGAAATCTTGGGCTTTCTGAATGGCTTGGGTTCAGGATAATGGGAGTTTACCATAGAACTCCTGTGTCCCTTCAGCTGCCATGCGACCTCCCTGCTACATCTGTTGCAATACCAATACAAACACCCATAAACAGAGTTCCCCCTAAATCCTATTATACTTGTAGCCCTCAGCATGAGGTCCTGAAAACTGATTAATTCTTTCAAGAAATCCAACTAGACATATAAACAGCTGCACAAGTGCAGAACTAGGCTCCCACATCTGCACAGTTATTAACTGTTCTAGGAAGAAATGATCACCAGGCACAGGCTGCTGCCCAGAGAGCAATTGTGAAGCTGGAAGCTAAATCACAGAGAAGGTGAACTATATATCAAATGTCTGACAGGCTCACTGACTGCCAGGTAAGGAAGGGGTGTCTCCATCCGAGAAGTAGAGAGGTAGCCAGGTATTACATCCTAGAGTCCAAGACAGGTCACCTCTCAGGGCGTAAAATGGTACAAGTTTCCTTCAACATTTACCTATACCTCTGTGTTTGTTTTTTAAATTGGCAACAAATGCCAAGTATTAAGGTGGGGCTGCCAGTTTTACCTCTATGTCTCCAACGCTCACAGGCTATCTTTGGTGTGCCTAAACTCAACAGCTTTACCGTCCTCCATGGTGTCAGTGTGTACAAAATGAAAATACACAGTCATGCCAACATCTATATAGTTCTGTGAGAAAACCTAACCAGCAGCCTATACAGACCTTCCCACAACTGCTGCCCTACTCGAAACGGGTATATACTGTTCCTAATTTAAAGAATTCTTATGGTGAATTCTTTTGAAAAACAAATACTAAATCCTAGTTATACTCATTCTATAAACACAATTTTACTGTAATTATACTAGACTTCTTAAAACAAAAAAAACTATCATAAATATTTATTCTACATTCAAATTAGGCATTTGTACCTGGAGATGAAAACCATTATAAATTCTGGAATAAGGTATGGGAAGACAACAGCTTACTTCCTTTTATTTAAATACCCTTAACCAGATTTTACATTCAACTGCGCAATCTCATTGACATTAGCAATATTTCTGAAGCAAACAGCTCTTTTAATGACGCCTGGCAACATCGCTGTAACCCACATACCTTTCTTTGAAATCTATCTCAGGATTATTTTGAACACCACTGCTTAAGAATAAATTACTGTAGGTAAACAAACTTTACAGGAAAGCCCATTTCTCCACTCACAATTATGTAAGAAGGGGAGCATGAAATGAAAGCTGGAAAGCTCACTAAACTTTCATAAAAGTAATTAAAATTCATGGGCTTTTGAGAAAATTTGTCAGATTTGGCATAGTTCCTTTGTAAAATTGTATCTTGGTAATTTTCCAGAATTCTGTTCTTCCAGTTTGGAAAAGTTTAAAAATTCTGACACATACCAAAATGGGAGCTACACAGATAACCCTACGCAAAACGGGCTAAGAGGAAAAATTTAACTTCAGCATTTCCTCTATCTCTCCTTCCGTTCAGCCTCCCAATCCCCCAAGACTTTAATGCTTTAAGGTGCCACAGACTCCCAGAGCTAGCTAATTAGTTAGTAGGTAAATTAACTAATCAATTAATTCTAGGTGTGAGTAAATAAAAGGCAATTTAATTAAGATTTTTGAGGATGAAAAATTACACATCTATTTTTTACAATTAAAAATTAAGAAATAAAATTTACTCTTTATTTTCAATTGAAGAAATGTGTACATCACTTCTGCACGCCAGCAAGTAAAGAAGAAAGACAAGGGATTAAAAGGAGTGATTTTCAAGAGGAAGGGAGAGGAAGACGAGACCAAAAGAGAAAAGTAACAGATGACCAGAGGCCCACTAAGGGAGCTCAGGAAGAAACAAAAAGGGAAAACAATAACCGCAAAAGAAACATTCAAAGAAAGAGGGATTTCACAAGGAAAAACATCTTCTAACTTCTGAGGATACTTCTGCTAAAGACTTTTAAATACCATTGCATCTCTGCAACTGGAAGCATAAGTGGGAAAGTACCTGTGAGTGCCATCGGGGCAGGATGACGCCAGGCTTCCCACCCTTTGCTGCCTTCCTTTAGGGAACCACCTGGACAACTGTCAACCTGACCTTTCTTTATTTCCATGACTTTATTTTATTGGTATAGCATAGTAGTACAAAGGTAAATAAAAGGGGGAAAGTAAATCACCCCAATCTATTATCCTAACACAATCACCACTAACTTTTGGTTTTTCTTTGCCATCTTTCTTCCTACAAATTTTCCAAAGGAGTAGCTGAAGTCCCGTATCAAATCATAAATTATATGCACTGCATGGATTCAAACAGTTTGAGTATCTGGTGGGGGCTGGGGGGACCCCAGGAATCATGTTCAGGAAAGACTTGAGTAGTGGTAGCTACCACTATCTATGCTGAGTGCTCCTGCTATGCCTAACATTGTTGTAGGGACTACACATCTGTTAACTCATTTAGTCCTCACTACAACCCAAAAAAAGGATCTATTACCTGCACTTTTGCAGATGAGAAAATGGAAGCAGAGAGATTAAGCTACAGACTACTAAGCAGAAGAGTCAAATTTCAAAACCAATAACTTCTCCAGAGCCCAGCCCATGACCATCGTACCACACAGTTTCTCACCTTCATGTAAGAGAGAATCAGGTTCTGATGCACTTGCCCCAGGTGCAAAGCCCCCATGACCAAAAAGAGAAGTGATTCCAGGTAGAATAAGATGTGTAACTTGCAAGGGACCCCAACACGTCCATCCTCCCTCCCTCCCTCCATCCCTTCCACTCACCCATTGTTGCAGAGCCCAAGTCCTCAGTGTGCGTTTGGAGAAGGTGAGGGAGGGAGATGGGAGAGGGCTGAGACACTGGAAGAGCCATGGGTGGTCCTGCTCAAGACCCTTCCAGGGAAGGGCAGAGAGGGTTTTCTCCATCAGAGCAAGGACCCAGTCCATTAGTGCAGAGCCAGGACGAAGGTGCTGAGCAGGACACTCACGTGTCCAAGCAGACACCAGTACTCAGTGGCAGCACTCAAAATGGTAAGGGGGTGTGGGGGATGGGCCCCATTCAAGCCACTTCATAGAGGCAGCTCTCTCAGTTCAGGCAGTTTCATTTGGGAGAAGAACAAACTAAACAAAAACACATGTCTTCATTTCATCATAATTTGCACACTATTAAATACCACTACTATGACGATTTACTAAGAAGTAATAACTTGATTTAAGTTATTGATTACTTAAATTCTCATCAATCTACCATTAAGAGCAGTGTCCCACCTCAAGGATTCTGAGCCTCTTTCTCACTGTCTTGAAAGTTCTTCCATCCCACTCTTCCCCTAACACCAACTCATCCTTCAGGCGGCTGTGAAAATGTTATTTTCCTCAGTCAGGCTCTCCTTTTATACCTCAGTCTAAATTCCCATCTCCCCACCTTTCTTTTTCTCATAGTCCCTCCTTTTTCCTTCACAGCATTTACCCCAGTTCATAAATAGATATTTAGCCATGGCATTTCTGCAATGTCTCTCTCCTCTCATACTCCATGAGAGCAGAAACCATATCTGTTCTGTTCACCGTTAAAGACTCAGCACCTAGAACAGTGCCTGGAACATACTAGGGACCCAAACACTTGATGAATGAATACATGAATGCACTTAAATAACTAAATGTCACCCCTTCCTTACTCCTAAAAATATTACATATAATTTTACAATTAAAGTGAATTGTGACATTTCCAATACAGAGTAAGTTATTTCGTGGTCTATTAGAAAGGCCGCCTGACCTCAGGCTCCCATAACACACACAGGTTTAGAAGTAAACTTGATCAATCAAGAACCATCTATAAACAAATTCAAAATCAATACCTTTCTTATATACCAACAACACCAATCAGAAATGTTCTAAAAGATTCCATTCACAATGACCACAAAAACCATGGAAAACCTTGGCACAAACCTAACAAAAGACGTGATGAGAAGCCGTGAAACCACCAAGATGTCAATTCTCCTCGAATTTCTACTTAAATGCAATGTAATTCCAATAACAAGATTTAAACGCGCACACACACACACACGCCACAAGTTGGAGAACACATGTGGAAGTTAGCCTGTGTGGAGGGAGAGAAAAAAATGGGATGGACGTGTGATGCATCAACTGACACAAAGATGAACAATGGCGTTTTGCGTGAATTCCAATAACAATGGCGTTTTGCGTGAATTCCAATAACTTAAGTAGGTTGGGTGTGTAATGTTACTTGCAGTATTTTTTTGTTTGTTGCAAATACTTTCTCCTTTTTTATGTTTTGATACTGTAAGTGGAGCTGGCCGGTTAGTTCAGTTGGTTAAGAGTGTTAGAGCGTGGTGCTGATAACACCAAGGCCCACAGCTCAATCCCTGTACTTGACAGCTGCAAAAAAGAAAGAAAAGGAAAGGACAGGACAGGGCAGGAGGAAAGAAAGGAGGAAGAAAAGGGAAGGAAAGGGAGGGCAAGGGTCAGTGCTCTAAGTTCAGAAGAGCAAGAACATCATAGGTCTGGAGAAACCTAATGGAGAAGAAGGGAACAAAGCTGGGGATAGAAAGATCTGTCAGTGCCATAGGTGGAGAGGGGCTTCTGGGATGAAGGAAAGATTCAGAAGAACAACTAGGTAAAAAGTGTAAGACACATACATATGCGAGTGAACCAAGTGTGGCTCACATATAGTACATATTCCCTTAGAAAGCCAGACAGTAATGGATCTAAAAATAGTACAAAGAAGTGACGATGGCAGTGTTATCTACAAAATGATCCCCCCCCCAAAGGTGGCACAATGGTCACATAAGTTGGGATATGTGAATACTGTATCTCCCTCTTGAAGATGACAGTGCACAGTCACAAATAAAGGCCATGAGAAGTCCTTCTGCAAAGAAAATTCATTTAAAAAGTTATTTAACCCAGCAATTCCAATGTGTACTCACTCTTGGCCAAGGAACCGTTTTTTACACTAACATCCACTAACTTTATGATTTTTTTTTTCTCAAACTACTAATATTTCATTGAAAAAACCCACTTTGCATAATGCTGCACTCTGGTAACCCAGCCTTTTAGTGAACTGAACCAGTATGTGGCCTTAAGGACTTGAAAAGAAAAGGCAAATATAAGAGCAAATAATAAACCAAACACAGCCAATGACTGCATGAATGTAAGTCACAGAAAATGGAGAAGCAGGTGATGCTCCTAAAATCCAAAGTCAAGATGATGATGAAAAGGCTATTAGTACAAACAGGGAAGTCAAACGGGGATCAACTATTAGGTAATAGGTACTAAGCTTAGATTTAGATGGGTTTGGGGAGATAGTGAGATATTTCCCTACAAAGAAAACTGAGCAAGAAGTTAAATGACTTGGGGTCAACTTCCCAGATCTGTCCCCCATGAACTATATGAGCCTGAGCAAGCCTCGTGACCTTTAAGGCCACTTTCAACTATAACATTCTACCATTCCAAAAACTGGGGATTTGAAACCAAAATATCAATATAATCAAGGTCTATCTTTAAAGGTGTGAAATGTATAAAATATAGTACAAAAACAAATCAAGATGAATTTAAATATACGAATGAGAGGGTTTTAAGAGATTATGCAATCATGAATGCGCAAGAGCTATCCCTGAACCCTAATAAAGACGACATCAAGAACGCTCACTCCGCTTCCTTCCTCTAATGTCACAGAGTACTTAGTATTCTGCCAGAAGCAGAATAGGAAAGCAAATAAGCCCTGACTCTGACCCAATGTGGCACTTCATATATTTTTATGAATACCTCTCAACACCTTGAAGATTGCAGGCAAGTGAGAACTTTTTCCTAGATGGCTCACTGCCTCACAGGGAGATCAGAAGCATGGTTTGCCTATTATGACCATAAGCAGGACTGCAAAAATAACTAGCCATGCAAATTGGCATAAGCTCAATATTTGTGAAAATTAAGCTTTTCCTAAAAGTATTTAGGCTGTGGCTCTAAAATGAATGAAACAGTGACAATCCTCTTGCAGCACTTTCAAGGGACAAAATGATTAACTAGGAACTGAGCATATTTGCAATCTGAACATTGCAAACAGCACTTCAAGGTGGAATAATATAGAATTCAAAAGGAAGCAGCACTGAGGGAGGAGATAAAAGGTATACACTGGAAAATGTAACTGGGGCCAGCAGGAATCTTACAATCAAGGTTCTTTGGGGGTTTTTTGTGGGGCTTTTCTTTGGTTGCAGTGTGTGAAAATGCTTTCAGGAAACCAGTGAAAATGAGTAGGCAAATGATGTGTACATATTACTAACAAAACCAGGTACCAACAATGTGTTCCATTGTCCTTTCAATACAATTTTCTAAAAACACTTTAAGGATGCTGCATTCTTTTTTTAAAAAACAAGTTTAAAAACCTGTAATGTATAATTCTGAATTGTATCTTCATTTTAACACAGCAAAATTGAGTCATCTGTGCAATCTCAAAGCATCTTGAGTCCATGCAGAATTGGACCAAAAGTCCCTGGAAGGCAGAGATCTGGTTTCCTCTGAGGCGTCTCTGGGCTATCTATGAAGGAGACAGGCACCTGGTATTTTTAGAAGCTCAGTGTTGTTGCTTACCTAAGAAGCAAAGGGAAAAAGTCAATTTTCACTCTTCTGCAGACCTCCATTTCTAAAGCTGCCTATCTTGGAAAACTGTAACTTCTACACCAATGTTCTTCTTCCCCACCCTGTTCAAAATCTTATCCCTTAAGCCCCCATTCTGCAATGTCACTCACACCACTTCATTCAAACACATCAGACCCTGAGCTCCTACTGGATACCCAGAAGCAAACTGCTCACAGGAAGACTGAAGACCAGAGATCAGTGACCCTGAAAACTCTCAGATGCCAATCTAATCCTTGCAACAGAAGACATGACCAGGAGGGAGTTAGGAAGATCATCAGGCAGGCACTGGCCCCTCAGTCTCTCACTAGCAGGCTGAATCTTGTTTCACTCAGTATCCCTCATTTGGGGGAGAAGAATCATGCAGGATGGGAAACCAAGCACAAGACCCAGGAAAGGAAAAGCTAAGAAGCAGTTCAACCAATTCTCCCAGCACTGGTGCAGCCAAAGACACCCCCAGGAACCCTGACTCCAGGTGGCAAAGGAAACAAGCCAAGAAGGAGGGAAACTCTCAGGTGGGCTATTCCTCTGACTCCTTAAAAGTGGCCCAAACCTTCAAAGTAATAGTCCAAAGTATCAATGACTCCTTCTTCGGAGACTTAGCATTTCTTGTCCACAACAGCATTTCAAAACACAAAGGTCTCCAAAGTTTATTAACAGCCAAAGCGGGGCTGAACTGACAGATGAGGAAGAGACGCAGGTGTGGAGAGAAGAGTGGGAGGGCACCAAATGAGACAGTGCCAACACCATTATTCGAATCTTCTCCCACGGAATGGTACTTTACACCACTTTTTGGACATCATGGTCCTGGACCTGAACCTTTTCACATCATCAGAGGTTGGAGGAAATGAAACCAAGGTCAGAGAAGGAGTTGGCACCTGTGTTCTGTTTCCTTCCACTCTCTTGCTTCTGTTTGTTTATAGCTTTGTCTCGGAAGCGTGTGGTGCTGTGGCCTTGGTCACCACAGATGTCATAGTCATTTTCTTTTTCCTTTTCTTTTTTTTTTTTAAAGGATAACTGGTAAGGGGATCTTAACCCTTGACTTGGTGTTGTCAGCACCATGCTCTCCCAAGTGAGCCACGGGCCAGCCCCTCATAGTCATTTTCTTCATTTCACCAACATCCCCTCTCTGGGCGCACCCATCTGCACTGCTACACCATCCTTGGAGGCACAATGGATTTCCTTTACTGCTTTTGAAAGGTGTCTAATGCATTGCCTTGCATTGATTGCATGCTTAATAAAATATGAAGTGATGAAAAGACAACCTACAAAAGGCTGTAAGAGTGTGATGCTGCTGAGCATTCTTCTACCGCTCCCACGCTGCTTTTCAGCTGGCAAGTGGCACAGTGCTCATGTGACCAAGGTGCCAGCAGACCAAGGTGCCTCCCCTCAAGAGTTGAGCCTCTAAAATATCCAGAGGAGAATTTAATGGCATGAGGAGAATAAAGTTCCTGCCACCTATGCCATAGACCTTGAAGACCCCAAACGGTGTCCTAGCTTGGAATAACTAAACAAGTAAAGGCAGAAGTTTCAGTGTTCAAATTCTTATCTTAGGAACGAAAAAAAACAATATTGACTTTTCCATTTACCCAAGAGAATTCTGAGAAATCCATAAACAATTCATGATGCCAAGTGTTAAACTCCATTCTGCCCATACACTTGATGGTCACTCCTGGGTCAAGGTCGGGTGGCTCCTGCCCAGCACCACTCTCCATTCCACTCCAAGGACAGATACCACTTTTATTCCCTTTTCATGTTGATGCCTAAACTAGTTCATGTCCCCTGTGGGGAAGGGATGAGCCCAGAAATCATGTGGAATGTGTGTTCCCACAGAGGTCAGAACTTTGATGATCTCAGAGGATACTGTAAAGAAAGACCCTTGACACTTCCTTAAGGAAGAATGTCTTCTGTAAAAGGCTACTGCCAGGACAAAAAGCATGTGCTGGGAAAATCTATGGCTTGCTGCTGCGTAAGTTTCCAATTCTGATGTCCCACTTCCTCTTTATAATCACATTCCTCTCCTTCTTACTTCTCTTCTAAAAAGATACTCTGGTGTTGGGTCTCAGTTAAGAAGCAAAGTGCAGTGTTCTATTAAAGGCTGTAAGATAAAAAGGGCTAAAATGGATTTTAATAAGTATAAAATACTTGAAAACTATACAAGGTCTACTCCATTCTATCACTTTTAAATATTTGGAAAAAAGAACTTATTGTTAAATGTTGGCAGCCTAACTTTTTAAAAATAAAGTTCCATTCACTTAAAGCTTATTCACACAGGCCACCGCCTATAGCTTTCTACCAATATAGTTTTAAGAGTTGTGACATCACTAATCTGGCCTTCCAAATTTATCTCAC
>NW_007733326.1:93853-112199 GCF_000696425.1 Galeopterus variegatus | reverse complement strand
TGTGTCATCTCTGCTGACTTAATTGGCCTTTGTTGTCTCAGCCTCCTTGCTCGAACCCGCAGCAGGGCTTGGGCGCTCTCAGGAGTCTTCTTTTGTGTCGGCCCTAAAACCTCGAGCCTGTTGTTGCTTGTTTGTCATTGTAGGTTCGTTGTTGAAAGATTTATTCGTTTTTTGTTGCTCTTGGAAATGCAAATAGTACTCTGGTATCACAGCGCATACTTCTCAGGGTCGCGCTGTCTCCTGGCACGGCCGCTCCAGACCCGTCGCCATCTTAAAAGCCTGCTTCCAAGTTTTGACAGGAATAAAGCTACTACAACATCCTTGTGCAGGTTTTTGTGTGGACATAAATGTTCATCTCATTTGGGTAAATACCAAGGAGCACGATTGCTGGGTCATATGATAAGAGTATGTTTAGTTTTGTAATAAACTGCCAAACTGTCTTCCAAAGAGGCTGTACCATTTTGAGTTCTCACCAGCAGTGCATGAGAGTTCCTGTTGCTCCACATCCTCACCAGCTTTTGGTGCTGTCAGTCTTTTGGATTTTGGCCACTCTAATAGGTATGTAGTATTATCTCATGGTTGTTTTGATTTGCAGTTTTCAGTGATCACTGTGGTGATCAGTCTCCAATTAATTTTTTTGCCCAGACTTCTCCTCTGGGATCTAGGGGTACATGTCCAGCTATTTGCTACCCATTATCTTCACTTTCACATCTTGAAGTTACAACAATGAAACATTTTCAAAAGTGAACTTATAACTCCTCCCTCCCCAGATTTCCTATATTCTGTGTTCCCTGTCTTAGTGAATGTCATCACATCTGACCAAGGCAGAAACAAGCCTTGATTCCTCCTCCTTTTTCACCATCGCCACAGCTGATCAATGACCAAATCCTGTAGATTCAATCCTCCCTCCCTGTAGCCACTTCCATAGACCATACTATCATCCTCTCTTGCCTAGATTAAATGGTGGCCAACTGTGTGGATTCCTGGCTCCAGTTCTTTCCCCCTCTAATCCATTCTCCACATTGCTACATGATAATCTTGCCAAAACAAAAATATAAGAACAAAACATACCCCCCACACACATACCTTTGATTATATTTTCCAACATAAAATGTATCGGTGTTTTACCATTGCCTCTAAGGTAAAGTTTATTCCTTGATGTGGCTAAAGCACTGACATTTAAACATTTTTTATTATAACCATAATTAAAAAAAATTTTTTTTTCAAGTTGTATGTGCATTTTTATTTTAAGACATTTTGCCAGAGGACCCTCTGCAGAGTTCTGGGCCACCATATCACCCAGATTTAAGTGGCCACCATTCACATTGTAGTTTACGTAAGTTGCACCCATGGAGCTGGGCAGCATTGCAGCCGTGATAGAGGATGTACCAATTTACACTTCATCAACAAATATGAGAGTTATCAGCCTGTATACTTTTCAAATGTTATCAAATTTTAACTTTTGCTGATCCCTCAGAGAAGTGTTGGGCATCTCTGCAAGAATCTTCTCTGAACACAGTGGTCCAGAGGCTTAAAACAGCCATCATCTCTCAACTGCTTTGTTGGATTGGAGCAATCAGGGTCACTGAAATGTTAAAGTTCTTCCAAGTGTGTATGTGCGTTAAAAACTCATCAAGGTGTGCATTTAAGATTTCTGCACTCGGGCTGGCTGTTTCCTCAGTTGGTTAGAGCACAGCCTTGTAACACCAAGGTCATGTGTTTTATTCCCTGTACTGGAGTCAGTGGTGTCCACAAGTCCTGGGGCTTGGTCACATCCTCATTCTTCTTTAGGTTGTGGTCCCAGTAAATAGGGTTTCCTTCTCTCTTACTGCATGCAGGGCATCAGAGCAGGATGCTCTTTCTTACATCTAACATTTTTTTCCTTCTAGGTGAATTTTGCTTCTTAATAAAGTACATCTCTTTCCCTGGTGCTTTGTAGTATTGCCTGTTTACTTTGGCCACCTCCCAAGCCACGCTCAGATCATTCCAGTTTCCAATAAAAAAATATTTTATACTCTGACTCCGAACACACATATATGTATACAACTGAACAGAAGTTCTTTTAAAAAAAAGCAAAGCTTACCTTTACTATTTGCAACACACTCCAAAATATTTTATTCTATTCCATTAAAAAATGCTGATTACAACTTATTAAATTGGTCTCATGATTGCTGTTGGAAAAACAATGGCATGGAAATGCCTTTTTGACCTGGCTTCTGTCTATATCTTCAGCCCTAATTCCCATTCTACAATTAGTTACCCTAATTTTCTTCTAGTTCCCCGAGCAAGTCATGTTTTCTGGAGCAATTCCCTCTGCATGGAATACTTCTTCCTTCCCCCATCCCACTGTACCCACTCCTGTATTCTAGAAGCTTGGATGAGAAACTCAGGGGGATAGAAATAGGAATCTAGGTGATTTCTACTCATTCTGCAGGTCTCTGAACTTTATCATGTTACTTACCAAACTTTATGTTGTATATTAATTACTTCTTTTATTGTGTGTCTTCCATACCAGACCATGAGCTTAGAGTAAATACAGACAAAACATGTCTTCTTCACATTTGCCTATAACCTAGCATAGCATCTGGCATGTAGTAGGACTTAGTAAATAGTAAATCTGTGTCAGAATCCTGTTTAACTGCCCCCCCTCCCACTGGCTTTCATTTACACTTAGTAAAATTCAAGGAGTCATAATTATTATTTTCTATAAGGCACAACTCTTATTGGCCCCCCTCTTTGATCTCACTTCCTGTTACACTTCACCTCAGGTCCTGCCACAGAGAGGTCCTTGCTGTTTGATTCTTGTCAGACTTGCCAAGCACACATATTCCTGTTCCCTCAAATATTTGCATGTCCCCTCAGAGAGGCCTTTCCTGACTAACCCCATCATTCTCTTTCCATAATTCTGCTTTTTGTTGACAGCCCTTACACTACCTGACATTTGTTTATTATCTCCCCACCCTGTATTAGTCAGGGTTCTCTAGAGAGACAGAATCAATAGGATATGTTATAATTATATGAGAGGGATTTATTAGGGGAATTAGCTCACGTGGCTATGAAGAAAAGTCCCACGACAGGCCATCTATAAACTGGATGCCGGCAGCGTGGCTCAGTCCAAGTCCAAAGGCCTCAAAACCAGGGAAGCTGATGGTGTCCTTGGTGTAAGTTCTGGAACCCAGAAGCTGAAGAGTCTCGAGCTCTGATGTCCACGGACAGGAGAGAAGAGTGTATCCCAGCTCCAGCGGATCGAGAGAGTGCTCCACCTCTTTCCTCTGTCTTTTGTTCTCTCTGGACCCCAGTGGATTGGATGGTTCCCACCCACACTGAGGGTGGGTCTTTTCCACCCAGGCCACTCAGTCTCTCATACTAATCTCTGCTGGAAACACCCTCACGGAAACACCTAAAAAGATTGCTTTACCAGGGTTTCTCAGCATTTCTTCATCTAACCAAGTTGACAGCTAGAATTAACCTTCACAGGAGATTAACCAAGAACTCATCAAATATCCAAGGTACTAAATTTCAGAATTTTATGTTATATTTGGAACAATTTCCCTTCAATACTACACTTTATGGATACCTCAAAGTTACTTTGTCATGTGACCTCAATTTACATGTATTTAGTGAAATTCTCAGTCCGGCCTTTCCTAACTACCCCCATCATTCTCTTCCCATAATTCTGCTTTTTCTTCACAGCACTTACCACTACCTGACATTATTTGTTTATTGTCTCCCCACCCTCCACCCCCATAGCCACTTGACCATAATAAGCTTTTTTAATTTTTATTTTATTTTTTATTTTTATACACTGTTACATTGCCAGGACTTAGGATAGTGCCTAGGTCCTGGTACGCACTCAGTAAATATTTGTTAAATGAATGAGTGAATTCATAGGTTTGTTAAAGGGCTGATTACAAAAGCCCCTCCAGAGGGTACACTCTTACTCAAATAGTACTGTTAGTAGTAATATCAAGAAATTACATTTCTTTAGGGCTTCCGTGTTTACAAAATAGTTTTCTCATACTTCAAACTTGAACTATAGAACTATATTCTGGAATTGGTAATGGCACATATTACTTTATCATTTTGCCAACATAGTTTAGAAAGCTGATATTTACAGAAATTACTTGACTTGCCTAAAGCCACATAGGTAATAAATAAGTCAGTACTCAAATTCAGTGTGTGTTCTACTGCACCATACTGTTGCAAAAAAAGGGCAAGATAAACCAACTGCTTCCTCTGCTTTTCCAATGTCCACAGCATTTCCTGTGAACAACTTGGGTCTCCTCTACCCTCTGCCCCCACCCCCTTATACCACGGCAAAAGATTCTTACCAGTGCTGGCTTTAGATAGTAGATCCTGGTAAATAGCTAACTAGGCTGTTAACCACATTGTCTATTAGTGCCTAGAAATAAAGCATATAACATTTTAACCGCTTAGAAAGAACTAATATCTGTAATATGATGACAGTTAACATGAGAGCTTAAAGACTCAGAGAAAGCCAACCTGATTATCCTAAATGTTGTCACTCATAATCCCAGATAAGTAGTTCTTAAGTAGGAATAAAAATTTTTGTAAGATTAGGTACAGAAAATGAGAAACGATGACAGTTGCTGTATTACCAGCATGAGCTCTCCTGCCCTCAGGAACACACACGTGCTTGGCATTGCCTAACATCTTAGGCCTGAATCCCAGGGCTCATTGGAGAATACTGGCAAAAGGATAAGGCATAGGAGAAAACACATTCATAAGATTGTTTTGTCTTTTCTTAGCTTAGTCATACTTCGAGTACCATGAAGTTTCAGGTTTATGCGAAAGAAACCTAAGATCTGCTGTCACTGAACAACTGAAGAAACTGTGGTTGAGGGAAGTCTTTAAGAACAACATCATTTATTTTCTCAGGCTGTTGTCATAGACTTGAGCTGAATTTATCCATTTTTCTGCCAAAAGGATCTAGAAACTCCAGCAGAGCTGGTATAGTTTTCTCGATTAGCACTTGGGAGATAGGGGGAAGGCCTTATCGTCTAGCTTCTTCTAGCCAAGTTGAATTCCAGAGCATCCACAGCTGTGTGGGAGGCCATGCACTACAAATGGACGCAGTTAGTTCAAGAATTCTAAGCTTCTTTTTATTGTCAGTAATGTGTGGAATGAAGTGTCCTCACAGTTAGTGGATATTTCTATGGCTGGTCTTGTTTGTTTGATACAAGCTTCCCTTCATGAGCTGAGAGGTACTAAAGACATAGATTTTCAGCTTGGAATGACAGTGGTATAAATATAAAACAGAATTTATTCAAGGCTGAATTGCTTTATACCACCTAGTATTATAATTATGTATACGTCTTCCTCCCCTCTCCCCTAGAACATAAGCCCCTTGGGTTCAGTACTGTGTTTTACAAATCAGTATCTTCCATAAAACCTAATAGCACCTGGTAGGATATAAACATTCAGTAAATATCTTTGAATGAAAAATGGAATCATCACCACTTAACTGTGAAATCTTACATCAGACTCTTGTGTTATATCGTTAAAGAAATAGGTAACTCTGAATTATTTATTCACCAAGCCAATTGGTTTTATGTACTTTTGTTACATGGATTATTATGTAGTTGACCAGATCTCAAGTGACTTCTAGGTTCATAAAGGTATTTTGAAATGCTGTAGACTTGACTTTCTATGTCTCAAGTAAAATTAGCTTGATCCAGACCAATGTTTTTGGATTAAACTTCTCAGAACATCCCAGAGAGTAGTTAGGTAAAACCCCAAGCCTAAATTATAGAAGTATTAAAGATTGAAACTTGCTGTTTTCTTGAGCGCTCATGGACCAAGATGAGACCTGGCCTGTCCATATGTGTTGACAGATACTTCCTCTGACTCCCCCTCTCAGTGATGGAATTCAATAACTTAAATTTTTTGAGCACCAAATTCATTCACTGACAATACATTTTTAAAAACCATTGGAAACATACTTAAAGCCTAGTTTGCCTTATTATCCTGTTATACCACCTGCTAGCAAACATAGTAAGATCATTTAACTGAAGGAAAATTAATTTACAGTGAAAAAGCGCATGTTGACAAGTGTATAGAGATCTCTTGTGGACAATATTTTTGAGTCGTTATTGATTAGACTTCATTGTGACTTAATTAATTGTAATACTACATAAGCATTTTATCACTGAAAATGCAAGACCCAGGCTTACATAATGCTTCTGATGGGGAATGTGCCCTGCAGCTACTGCCAAAAAGCTTCCACTTAAGAGGCAAACAATTCTGTCCTGATTGGCTTACTCATCAAGAACCACACAGCAGCTCGCTTGGCTAAAAGCACTTTGTTTAGAGAGAATGGGGCAGGGGATTAAAGAGCTCGTCCACCAGTCTCTATGTACTAAGGGGCTCAGTGTCCTCAGAGTGGTTCTCTCATATCTTTTGAAACATACTCCGTTGCTAGAGAGAAAATCCATGTAGTGCTTTCATGTCAGTGAATGCGGAAATCACAAATGATGTCAGAAAAGAGGCTAGAACCACTTCAGAGTAAGCAGGCCTCCCCTGACCATTGCTATGATTTTACTTAACATAACAGAAAAACAGTGGATAAATGTTGGTACTGCCCTATTTATTATAAGCCTTTTCAAACTGTCCCCCGGCTTATGGCAACCTTATATAGGAAAAATAGAGAAAGAGAGGAAGTGATAAGTGGAAGGACTCTAGAGATTTGGATAACAGCCAACGTCTATTGAACACTTTCTGTGTACTGGGCACTGTTGCATTAATTTGAGGTAGGCTGTATGACAGGTCATGTGATAGACTAGAAATTGAGCCATGGTAAAGTTAAGTAACATACCCAAGATCACATATCTTTTTTTTTTTTAAGATCACACCTTTAATGGCAAAGCTGAGATTTGAAAGCTGGCAGTCTGCCTTCAGAGACCATCTAACCATCTTTGATTGTATTTTAATTCTCAATAAATACATATCAGGCAAGTTATTCCAAGTATCGAGAGAGATATCTTTGTCTCTGTACACCTGGATTACTTATCAAAAAAAAAAAAAAGAGTAGCAAGAACTCTATATTGGACTCTGCAGTAAAACTGAGCCAGAATTCTGTTATACTATAATGACTAATATGGGGACTCAGAAAAATATTTTAATAATGTTATGATAGTATAAGCAACATATTTTTATAAATGCAAACCTCAAAATGATCAGCCTCTAGTAAACCGGTGCAGCAAGCCAGGGTCCTTTCAAGGTAGAGCTAAATGTGCGCATCCCCAACCTTTATACAAGGATCTTCTAATTCCTTAATCTTTTTTTTTTTTTTTGGTCTTTTTTCATGTCCGGCAACGGATCGCAACCCTCAGTGTTGCGCCTGTACCGGACCGGGACCGGCAACGGGATCGCAACCCTCGGTGTTGCGCCCGCACCTCACTCAGCCAGTGAGCGGGAACCGGTCTGTATGTGGGGTCTGAACCCTCGGCGGGAGCGCCGCCGCGCTCTCAAGCGGCGCACTGTAGCAGTGCGCCACCGGGCCGGCCCAATTTTTTTTTGTGTGTGTGTCCTTTTTGAGACCGGCCGCACCGTGCTCAGCCAGTGAGCGCAGCGGTCATCCCTATATAGGATCCGAACCCGCAGCGGGAGCGCTGCTGCGCTCCCAGCGCTGCACTCTCCCGAGTGCGCCACGGGCTTGGCCCTAATTCCTTAATCTTAATTCTGGTGACATCACAGCCATCTAGAAAAACTGATTGAAAATAAGGAAAGTTTAAGAAATAGATGTTATTTTTCTAATAAATGGAGATATGTGGGTCAGACACTTGTTTTCTCCTCCGTCTGTGTCAGGTTGATAAACTATGAGTATTAAAACTGAAGAGAGGGCCAAACCCATGGCTCACTCGGGAGAGTGTGGCGCTGGGAGCGCCGAGGCTGCGGGTTCGGATCGATCCTATATAGGGATGGCTGCTGCGCTCACCGGCTGACACCAAGCCAAGGGTTGCGATCCCCTTACCGGTCACAAAAAAAAAAAAAAAAAATTTCTTTTGTAGCGGTAATGTATCAAAATTTAATTTATAGAGTAAAAATATTCCAATCTTTACAACACCATTGTTCTGGCAATATCCAATATAACAAAATTTCATTGCAACAATGAAATCCTTGTATTTTGTTAATTGTATTTAACATTTATGCAATCTCTGAATGCATCTGCAGGTTATCACACTTAGTGTTTGTTGTTTATACATACAAATGTCTTATTTGAAGAAAATTTGTCTACTTTGTTTAGATTTTAAAATAGTAACTATGTGCAATTGGTTTGACTTTAGCTGGCAGTTGACAATGACAGGGTTTCTTTGGGCATATTTAAAAAATTTTTTTCTAGGGCTTACTCCACAAGAAGGAGGATTCCTAACTCTGGCCAGCTCCTTACCAAAGGAAGATATCTTTGCAAAAAACACCTATGTTTTCTTATTGATTTACTGTTTCAATTTTTTTCTGTAGGGATCATTACATAGTCACACTATATTCTATCCATGATTATGACAGGATCAGGACACTGTGACAGACTTTATTTTGTTTTCACGAACAGAAGCAGCATGTTTTGCTTTTCATGGTGTGTTTGTTTTAGAAAGGCAGATAGTATTAAAGAGGAGCTCTGAGTCACAAACAGTTGTAAGTCCAGAACATATAAAGTAGGGAAATACACTCTTCTAAAAGCCATGTTGTTCCATCCTGAGATCATCATTGCAGACCATTTATCAATCTTGTTCTATTTGTCTACTTAAACAGTATCAATTCTCCCCAAGACCTGAACTGACAAAGTGAATGGATAACATAATCCGGCAGTAGATTGCATAGTGTCCTTGTTATGAGAAGCTTAGGACTTTAGTGTCATTTAACTTTTTAAAAAATTTTATTGTCATTCATTTTCCATAGAAACATGTTTTAGAGATTGAATAGCCAACTTATTTTTGTTTCCTTTTTAGATTTTGAGATTTAGGAAAACAGAACCCTCTTTGAAATTTGCTCCTAGAGCAATTCATTACTAAGAAAGAAACATTACTAAGAAGTTTGTTAAAAATATCAGAAACAAAGAACTCTTCAGCTGAGTGCTTTGGAATTACCTTGGAACACATCTAGTATTGAAAGTACATGAGAAATAAACCTATTCCCTTATTGTAAGCACCTGTAAAAAGCATGAATTTTCTAGGTAATTGCTTCTTCCTTGCATTCTTCCCATGCCTTCTGGCACACAGATGTCTTCTGTTTCCACCAGCTCAAAGCAGCTTTATGTGGCCAGAAAGAATCTATGACTCAATTTCTTTTATACCACTCCTCTGCCACAAAGCTGAAAATGATTGCTTTGTCATGCCCTGTACTTTGGCATCACATGAAGGGTTTAAGGGACAGTTGGCCTTCCCTCCTTTCATAGGATCAGCCCGAAGATTCTGATGATCCAGTTTTTCTAAATTTCTGCCTATCCCTTCTCCTCATCTATGATTCCTTGTTTGGCAAAGGCTATTGTTTTAAACCTCCCATCGTAGTCTTTATCACTTGGCAATGATGAGAGTATATAAACGTAAGTTCACTCTTCTATGATATATTTAATTCTCACCAGCAAAATTGTTAGTAGGACAGCCCTTCCCCATTAGAGGTTCTTATCTCCCTGCCTTCTGAATTCATCCAACTTGCCATCCCCCCTTAAAGTTGTTTTCTAGCAACTCATAGCCTTCTGATCATGGATTTACCCAGCCTGTTTTGTACTGACTTAGCTTGTAGGTAATTGTCATGATGACACCTGTGGAGATTACATGGCATTTGATCTGTCAGAAGAGGGCATTAAATTGTTTTGATTTGTTTTTATAAAGATATGCTGGCTACTACCTAAAACATCAATAATTAATTTATTTTAGGTATTATATAGGTTAAGAACTCTTTGGAGTAAGATTGACCAGAATTTGTATCTTGGTTCTGCCTCTTATCATCTGGTCAAGTTTCTTAACTTCTCTGATTTTTAATTTCTTTATCTATAAATTGGAGATAATAGTAATAGCGGTCGGTTTGTGAATTAAGTGCTTAAATTAAATTAACTTAAAGGAGTTAGCATTCTGCCTATCATATAGGTGCTCAATAAATGTTAATAATTATTATTAAATAATATTTTTGAATGAATTGCTTTATTGATCTTTCATTCCCTCTTTCCCTATTTTGTTTTTTACTCTTTACTGAATGTCTTTCTCTCACTCTTACTCTCTCAACATGCTAAAGGAACATTAATACCTTCAGTTAAATCCACAGGATTTATGGAGAAGTTGCACCTGCCAAGAATTGTTTTGGTTTGTTGTATCATTACCTTGATGCTATAACTATGCCCACATACAGACATCTGCTCAGGTGGTAATCTGATTTACAGATTCTTCTGTGTAGCCTCAGAAAAGATCATTGAGTAAAGTACACCCCCTGTTTGAGACAAAGGACTCTAAAGCTAGAAGGGGAAGCCTTGGAAATCATTTGATCCAGACTTTTGTCCCCAAACATCTAAATCTTTTTTTTTTTGTTTTGTTTTGTTTTGTTTTGTTTTGTTTTGTTTTGTTTTGTTTTGTTTTGTTTTGTTTTGTTTTGTTTTGTTTTGTTTTGTTTTGTTTTGTTTTGTTTTGTTTTGTTTTGTTTTGTTTTGTTTTGTTTTGTTTTGTTTTGTTTTGTTTTGTTTTGTTTTGTTTTGTTTTGTTTTGTTTTGTTTTGTTTTGTTTTGTTTTGTTTTGTTTTGTTTTGTTTTGTTTTGTTTTGTTTTGTTTTGTTTTGTTTTGTTTTGTTTTGTTTTGTTTTGTTTTGTTTTGTTTTGTTTTGTTTTGTTTTGTTTTGTTTTGTTTTGTTTTGTTTTGTTTTGTTTTGTTTTGTTTTGTTTTGTTTTGTTTTGTTTTGTTTTGTTTTGTTTTGTTTTGTTTTGTTTTGTTTTGTTTTGTTTTGTTTTGTTTTGTTTTGTTTTGTTTTGTTTTGTTTTGTTTTGTTTTTTTGTCTTTTTTCCGTGTCCGGCAACGGATCGCAACCCTCAGTGTTGCCCCCGTACCGGACCGGGGACCGGCGACGGGATCGCAAGCCTCGCCGTTGCTCCCGCGCCTCGCTCAGCCAGTGAGCGGGAGCCGGTCTGTACGTGGGATCCGAACCCTCGGACGGGAGCGCTGCTGCGCTTCCCAAGCGGCGCACTATCCAGTGCGCCACCGGGCCGGCCCCCAAACATCTAAATCTTAAGTAGTTGTTTGGTTATTCCAGCTTGAAGCATGGAGAATGCCTATTATGTTGTGGATTCTTAGATTCAGAGGATTGAAGTTGTTCGAAAGAATTGCAGCAGTCATCTAGTCCAGTGTTTCTTTCTCTCTCTCTCTTTTTTTTGTGTGTGTTTTTATAACTTTATTTGATAATCAGCAGTTAGTTCTCATCCACATTGACTATCTGCAGATTTTTGAAAGTGGTAACAGGTACATAGATAATCAAAGTATAGGGCTTGTTTGGTGAACCGTCATCCTCATTACATTTTCTGGACAACCGCCCATGGATACAGTATGGGACATCCCTTATACCTTTGGCCCAGACAGCTTTGTTGAGCCTGGTATCAGTGCACACATCTGAAGTCCCCATCTCCTTCATGGCAAATTTCTGGATCTCTTTGCATGCCCAAGGGGCACGCTTCTTGAAACCCACTCCATGGATACGCTTGTGAATGCTGATGGTGTCAACTCCTCGTTGATGGCAGAATGGCCCTTCTTCTAGCCACCCTTCTTTGCAGGAGCCATTCTGCTGGGCCCAAGTTGGAAAGGGAGAGCACAAAGAATTGTGGGAGAGGGCCCAGTGTTTCTTTCAACTGCCATTTGAGGGCCTATTACATGTCAGGTATTATAGTAGGCTCTGGGGGTATACAACTCTGTAAGACACAGCCTCCATCCTTGAAGGACTCTCAGTCTTCCTGATGCCTGGGCTGGGAGCCCTTCCAGTGTCATCACAGATGCCAGCCTCAGAATAAACATTTATAGTGACAATAAGCTCACTGCTTCATAGGATAAGTTATTTCCTTTTCACAGTTACATGGTTTTGGTGTTGGCGGGACCAAGGAGTTCATCCTACCCAATTATTTCTGGACTTATTTTTTCAAGTAAAATCTTATGCAGAACATCAGTCTATAAAATGAGTAAAATTAGCTGTGCCCCAGGTGTGGCCCTGCCTGCCTTCCTGCCCCCTCTGACTTCCCTAAGGGTCTCCTCCTCAGATACCTAGGGCCCTGATCCAGTGTATCAAATCAGCACAGATAATTAAAAAGATCTTTTCCTGTACTGAGTTTGTAACTTCCTAATTATCACGAATTCAGGCCCTTGGACTGCACAGTGTAAATCTACTTTGTCTTCTTGCAAAAACTCTTCGGATACTTGAAGAACACCCAGCATACCCCTTCCTGCCCACGCCTTCTCTTCTCCAAGATAAGTCAGTGTCACTGCCTTCCACTTGTCTGCAGGTGCCATGTTTTCAAGGTTTTTAATCAGGAAATTCTTACTTAAGTTATTTTATTTCTTCTTCTTCTAGTCTGGAAACCATAGGCACAGCTTCTATTAAACTAATTTCCCTCCCCCCTTTCCTTTATATTTTCCCCCTTAGGCCGAATACTTTCAACCTCCTAGAGAAAGTTGTTTATTATCAAAGACAAAAAAAGGAAAAAGATCTTGCCTTCTTAGATGGAGTCACACTGGCAATCTCAACTTAATTTTCATTTTAGGACCCTGTCCCTACAGCAGCTCTCTCTCCAACAAGTCCTCCATATGCCTGTCAGTCCAGCGGGGCAGGGCCTGTGTAGTGCATCCTTTTCTTAGATGGAGTCACACTGGCAATCTCAACTTAATTTTCATTTTAGGACCCTGTCCCTACAGCAGCTCTGTCTCCAACAAGTCCTCCATATGCCTGTCAGTCCAGCGGGGCAGGGCCTGTGTAGTGCATCCTCTAGTTAACATTCTGTTGGCATATCAAGTTTCATGGGCCCACTGTGATTTTCACTGCAGACACCGCTTGGCGTCTTGCACAGAGCAGATGAAAGCAGCCTCTGAAGGGAAGCTGCTTCCCTGGCACACACAGGCAGAGCAGCATATTCCTGTATTGCCCAAAGTGCTTTAGCTTCATTTAGCATCGGAGGCTCTGCCTTTCGGGAGGGAATAAGTGATGGGGCCATTTTAGACATTAAAATAGAGCACTCTTTGGCATCTTGTGGAAAAGTTGCTTTGATCTTAGGCCCCATCTTACCTTCCACTTTTTAAAATGGATAGTCCTGTGGTAGACTGTACTGTTAGGTTTGAGAGCCCTTATCCCCTTCATTTTCACCCTCTTTCCATATTTTATGTAGAATAGTGTGCTCAAATCATGTTTGAATTTTATTTCATGAGCTATATGACACTTAGGAAGTATGAGTTGAGGATGATACTCTAGCTTTCTGCTTTTTTTCATATTTTACCATCTGTGCAACATATGAAAAGTGTTAGATTTCTTTTCCTTAGCAAGTTGGATATTATGTTGGATAGACAAGATAAAAGCTCTTGTCCTTGAGGTATTGACACTAACCAGGAGTTCTTAATCTGGGTCCTGTAGACATATGGGGGAATCTATGGCAAGCTTCTTGGGCTCCTTGAACAGTCTAAAATTATATGCAAATTTTTGTGTATAAATTCTTGTGTGAATCTGGGTATTTTGTAAGGCATCTGAGGCCAAATAATGGTTAAGGATAACTGAATAGAGGTTTCAAGATCCTGAAACTGAACAAGATACATCTTTAATTAGGACTCATTATGGTAGTATTGGTTTTTTGTTTGCCTTGAAAAAAATCTCTGTTTTAAAGTAAGCCCATAGCTGAACGTGACTTGGCCTTGGTCATCTGTTTTTATGCACTAAATTGTGTGTGGAGACCAAAGGAAAATAGAAGAGTGCCATCTAGAGGCCTTCACAACAATTTTACAACATTTGAAGCAGACCGGGCCTTCTCTCTATAGAAGGGTCTTTAGCTTTAGCAACTTTCTAAATTAAGAACATTTTTTTTCCTCTCAGGTACTTGCAGTCCATAAATGTGTGTGCTAATGATATTTATAATCCATATAGATGCTACAGTTGTGGGGTCTAGACTTGCTACTCTGGAAACATAATTTTAGTAAAGCTTAATGGAATGTGGGAAGTATAGTCTTTCAGCTCTACACTGCATTTGAATATACTTTTAATCATAAAGCAAGAACAAATTGATGCCTGATATAAAATTATTTTTATATAGGGACTTGGCTTTGTTGTATTTTCTTTTAAAGTTAGAATAAATTAAAATTAAGAATGATTTATTTTAATTACTCTTAGTATTCCTTTCAAGACAGTGATATAGAATGGTGTTTGACAAGCAGTATAGAAACTGCAGAGTTGATTTCACCGTAGAAAAAGAGATCAAACAGAATTCATATCCACATGAAGATATATAGGGTAGTCAAAAGCATAGCTTTGAAGTCCCAGCTTTGCCTTTACTTTGTGATGTTGAGTATGTTAACTTTTCAAAATCTCATTTCTTCTTCATTTGTAAATGGGGCCAATAATAGCATCTAACTTAGGGTTGTTGTGAAGATTAAATGAAATAATGTTGGTAAGCACTGTGCCTGGTATATAATAAGTCTTTTAAAATGAGCAATAATGTATTACTGTTCATGCTATTTTCACTGGCCAGTTTTGTTTTTAGGACAGTTGTAATAGAAAGATAAAATTTTAAAACATATAGAGAATTTTATATTTTTAAAAAGCATTTTCACAGATATGATCTCATTTGATTAGAATAAATATTCAATAAATATTTATTTATATATTCACTAGATATTTTTTTCAACTCCTATTAGGTGTAATAACCATTTTGGGTATTGGAGATTTGATGCTGAATATAGCAGTAAGAAAGACATGGGCCTTACATTGTTTGGGTGGGGGCGGTTAGACAGTAAATAAGTAAATACATAAACAAGGTGAGTTCACATAGAAATTATTAGTGTGAAAAAAATTAGTGTGACATAATATAGAGGGACTGGAGGCCTGCTTTAGAGTCGGTGGTCAGGGAAGAGCTTGCTGAGGAAGTGACATTTAAGCTCCTTCCTGAATGACAAGGAGCCATCCATGTGAAAATCTGAGGAGTAACCATTCCAGCTAAAGGAAAGAGCAAGTGTAAAGGCCATTAGGAGGGGGTGCGTTAAACGTGCAAAGGCTGGAAAGAAGGCCAGAATGGCAGGAGATGAGGTCACAGCAGGCCTGCAGAAGGCAGAGACCTTGAAGGCCCAGGACTCTGGATTTTATTCTGAGGGTTATGGGAAGCGATTGGAGAGTTACAGGCAAGAGAGTGGTATTCCCAGATTTGTGTTTTAGAAAAATCCCTTTAGCTTCTGTATGGAGAATAGATTGTAATGGAGCAAGAGTGGAAGCAGAAAGGCCAGTCAGAAGACTTTCCCAGTAGGCTAAGCAAGAGATAATGGTGGCTTGGATGAAGATGTTGAATGAATGGTTCAGGGGCTGGATCCCCCAACAACTCTGTGCAGTTGAAAGGCAGTATAGCATGATGGTTAAGAGCCCCAGGTAGGGGCTGGCCGGTTAGCTCAGAGTTGGTTAGAGTGTGGCGTACTAACACCAAAGTTGGCTGGATCCCCCAACAACTCTGTGCAGTTGAAAGGCGGTATAGCATGATGGTTAAGAGCACCAGGTAGGGGCTGGCCGGTTAGCTCAGAGTTGGTTAGAGTGTGGCGTACTAACACCAAAGTCAAGGGTTCAGATCCCTGTACCAGCCAGCCGCCAAAAAAAAAAAAAAAAACACCACAAAAAAAAAACCCACAAAGAAAAACTGGTTTGAAATCTGACTTAATAACCTTGTGACCTTTAAAGTTCTTAACTTCTCTGTGCCTAATTTTTACCATTTCTAAAATGGGAATGATGATAGTATATTCCTTCCTCGTAGGATTGCTGAGGATTAAATGAGATAGTAATAATTGTAAAGTGCTCAGAAGAATGTGTTAATAGCTGTATTATCATCATCATCACCACCTTCATCACAACTCCTACTCCCACATCATCCTCAGTACCCCCAATTTACAGATGAGAAAACTTAGAAAGAGGGTGGTTTTGAAATCAGAATATAGTTTTCTTGATTTTGAATCCATTGTTTTTTATCTGAATCACTACCTCACATCCCAGTATTATGTGCCTGTGAATGTTTAAATAACATTGAGAAAATGGGATATAAGGCTAGCCGAATCCCAGAGTGGGGTAGAGAGGTAGCCTGGGACTAGGCCTCTCTCCACACACCTTGTGCCATCAGAAATGCCAAATTCCCCAAGTTTTGAAGAGAGCTATTGCACACCTAAGCCAAAAGCATTAGTAGGCACATATAGGCGGACAGAACCAAATATTTTGAGAACCTTGTAAGATACTGAATCTCTTCAGAGGACATTCTGCTTTTCATTAATTGTGTTAAATAGATGAAGTCCGTGGATTATCCCCAGACATTTTCTGCCAGACTTTTAGTGAAGGCATTAACCAGACTACCACATTTACCTTTCTGTCTTCTCCATCTCGCTCTCTCTCTGTGCCTTTGCCAGCCCCTTCTGGAATAAGCAGTGAAATAGGTAAGGAGCAAGGAGTAAGAGAGACAGAGTTAGAAATAAGGAGCCTGAGAATCCACCTGCCAGCCTTGCCTCTTAATTCCTCAGCTCCACTGGTGCCTCCCCTCACCAGATACTGAAGGCAAGCTGTTTGTCTGTTGCAGAATGCGAGCACTTGATCCGTCACATGCTGGTGTTAGACCCGAATAAGCGCCTCTCAATGGAGCAGATCTGCAAGCACAAGTGGATGAAGCTAGGGGATGCCGATCCCAACTTTGACAGGGTGAGCTGGGCAATACTTGCCACAGGGAACTCCTCTTAGAGCTACTGTAGTCTCTTTTGCATGTGATTATAAGCAGGCCATGACCTGAAAAGGTGGGCACTGGGAACAAACTATTGCATAATACTACAGCAGCGAGTGAAGCAAGCAGGAAGGAATGAAAACCCAGCTGAGTTGTTGGAGATTAGTGATACTGGTTTCCTACCATTTGTCCCCAAATCAGTCTGTTTTTAGCTTTTGAGACAGTACAGCCCGCAATTCTGCAGCTCACCTACCATGGGGATGACTCCTTTTTCTTGTCTTAGTGTGTTCAATGGCTTCTGCAGCGTACCTTTATTTTAAACCATTATAGCCATCCCAGGTACCCCAAGAAGCTCAGGAAACAAGGGGATTTTGTTTGTTCACAGCTGATTACCCAGCACTGTCTTGCTTAGAATTTGTCTGAGGCCAAAAAATTCCCAAGCTAGGGGACGTGGAACAGCTCAGTCATATATGATATGCCATATTGACATGGTTAATTGAAGATTTAATAGCTTGCTTCTTTTTATGTTACAGTTGATAGCTGAATGCCAACAACTAAAGGAAGAAAGACAGACGGACCCCCTGAATGAAGATGTACTCTTGGCCATGGAAGACATGGGATTGGATAAAGAGCGGACACTACAGGTATCTGTAGTGTGGCATAGGAGTGGAGAACAAAAGTCAGATGTAGCGGTCCTTCTTCTATTCTGCCTTTTCCAGTTTTTCACCCTCCTGGGAACTCGGGTCTCTTTGTTTTCCTCCTTTCTTCTTCCAATGCCCCTCCCTGGGCCAAGGAAAGAAGGTGCTTTGGTCTTCTAATGTTATTATTGTTAGGGTTTTGGTCATTGACCTGCCATTTCACCGGGGTATTTTGCCCTTTTCCCTTCTCTCTTGGTAGTCATTAAGATCAGATGCCTATGATCACTATAGTGCAATCTACAGCCTGCTGTGTGATCGACATAAGAGACATAAAACCCTGCGTCTCGGAGCACTTCCTAGCATGCCCCGAGCCATGGCCTTTCAAGCACCAGTCAATATCCAGGTGGGCAATAACTCCAGTGACCTAGTTCAGGACAAGTAACACCAGGGGGGTAAGCATTAGCCGTTGCTCACTAACCCTAAGTCAGGAGAGTTTCCTGTTCTTCCTTACCTCTGTTCTCTCCCATTTGTGGTCTCTTCCTTTCTCAGAGGTCAATCAAGGATTTGAACTTTTCTTTGACAGAGAGGATGGATGGGCAACAATAGTTGCTTTAAAAAAAAAAAAAAGAAAGAAACAGCAAATCATTGGGAGATCCTGTCCTCTCTAAAAAATGCTTCCTTGTTATGGCTTCTAAAGGTAGAGAAACCAAAGACTTTAGCAACTGAGTGAATGTAGACTTTTAGCAATCAAGACTACTTTGAGAGACTATCATTATTTCCCTCTAGTGTTTAA
>NW_007733326.1:69436-93600 GCF_000696425.1 Galeopterus variegatus | reverse complement strand
CAATCAAGGATTTGAACTTTTCTTTGACAGAGAGGATGGATGGGCAACAATAGTTGCTTTAAAAAAAAAAAAAAGAAAGAAACAGCAAATCATTGGGAGATCCTGTCCTCTCTAAAAAATGCTTCCTTGTTATGGCTTCTAAAGGTAGAGAAACCAAAGACTTTAGCAACTGAGTGAATGTAGACTTTTAGCAATCAAGACTACTTTGAGAGACTATCATTATTTCCCTCTAGTGTTTAACGTATGTGTGTATATGTATGTACTGCTTTCCAGGCGGAGCAGGCAGGTACCACTATGAACATCAGCGTTCCCCAGGTGCAGCTGATCAACCCAGAGAACCAAATTGTGGAGGCAAGTAGCAACCTCTGACAGTTGTCAACTGAAACCACTTTCTTTCCCATCTGTTTGCTTCCTTTCCTTCTTATTTCTAATTTGATGGTATTTCCCTCCCCCTCAGCCGGATGGGACCGTGAACTTGGACAGCGATGAGGGTGAAGAGCCTTCCCCTGAAGCATTGGTCCGCTATTTGTCAATGAGGAGGCACACAGTGGGTGTGGCTGACCCACGGTGAGTATCTGACCTCATCAATACCAGGGCAACGAATTCCCATCTGACCTTCAGTTCCTACTGTGGCACATTTTTCCTACTTCATTGTATCCCCTAGATGAGATCTACTTCAGTGGCCAAGACAAGTTTTCAGCCCATTCAGGGACTCTGGTAGATCAGACACAATTGACTAAAGAATTTCAAAGTGTCCCTAGTGGATGGTGGACTGTCATCTACCATCATGCTAATTAATCACAAAACTCTGGTGAACAGTATGATAACATCTTTGCTCACAAAGAGCGAGGTCTTCTGATTCCAAGTTACATAAAAGTACCCCTTAAAATTCATCTAAGTTTGACAATTTTTCGAGATGTTTTCCACATGTTCTAATGTAAGTCTCATCTAGGAATGATATATTTTATTTTATTATTTATTTATTTATTTATTATTTTTTTTCTCTAATGTAAGTCTCATCTAGGAATGATATATTTTATTTTATTATTTATTTATTTATTTATTTATTATTTTTTTTCTAAAGATGACCGGTAAGGGGATCTCAACCCTTGGCTTGGTGTTGTCAGCACCACGCTCAGCCAGTGAGCAAACCAGACATCCCTATATAGGATCCGAACCCGTGGCCTTGGTGTTATCAGCACCGCACTCTACCGAGTGAGCCACGGGCCGGCCTGGAATGATATATTTTATATATGTGGACAATTAAAAATTAAGTGAACAAGAATCTAAAAACATCAGTTTCCAAAAGTATTTTCCTATAACAGTCTTTCATGATATTCCTGGATACCCTCACACTGGGGAAACGAACTGAAGGCCAGCTCGCTCTGTTTTTGTTCTACAGTTGAAGTCTCTCAACATGAAAACAGTCTTACCTCTTTTCTGGGTATTTCGTTTGCTAAGTAGGGAAGAGAAGGTTGTGGCAAGAGTTCTCCTGAGAGTTCAACTAGGGGCAAAGCTGGTTTTCTTATAAATAGTTCTTTTCTCTGAGTGAATTTCCAAAAAAGACTCTCATGCCTGCTGATTTGTTGGCTTTGTGTTCCTTGTGTTTCGCCTATGCTCGAACAGGCAACACAGGAACATTCTGGCTCCACAGACTGTGTCAGCTGCAAAGGGGTGGAGCACTGAATGGCTCTGTTACTGGAAAGATCTCTTATTTTCTACTGCTGTAGCATGACATCCGTGTACATCCAGTACTTATGTTCCTATTAGCACTGACAAGAGTGACTGCATTCTTTCCCTGGTGAATCAGTTGCTACTTTAGGCAGCCATTGTTTTAGCGGAGGGCCCATGTTCTCCAGAAACTTGCTGTTCACCTCCAAGCTTTGAAAACCTGAACTGGACTGGTGCCAGTGTTTCCTCTTGGCTCAGAGCTGTTGGTTTTACATGAGTGGTCGATGAAGAATAGCAATCCTGAGTCCCAAATAGTAAGATGGCAGGGTCTCAAATTCTACACATTAGGCTTTTGTTTTACTTTGGAATCTTAGAGAGAAATACAAATTTTAGAGGAAAGTAAAAAAAAAAAAATAAAGTAAATTGTACTCAACATAGCAGTGCCATCATTTTTGGGATATGAGCACTTTGAAGCAAGAATATTGACCAAACTTCTCTGTCATCCTGTTTTCTATCAGCACGGAAGTTATGGAAGATCTGCAGAAGCTCCTACCTGGCTTTCCTGGTGTCAACCCTCAGGCTCCATTCCTGCAGGTGGCCCCTAATATGAACTACATGCACAACCTGTTGCCCATGCAAAATTTGCAGCCAACTGGGCAGCTTGAGTACAAGGTACCTGGATATGGGAGAGGGCTTGCCCCAAAAGAAACAAACTTGAGCTTCCTTTGAGAGACTTTGAGGGACCTTCCCCAGGGTTTAAGAGTTTCCTTATGGAAAAGGAAAGCAGCCTGGGTGAAAGGGAAGATTTCTCTAGTCTACATCATGAACAAAGGATCCCTTGAATTTCAGTAGATTAGAGTACTGCTGTTTTCTCTCCTACTTTCTCTCCCATCTCACCAATCTGTTCTTCACACTCTACTCCTGGCAGGAGCAGTCTCTGTTGCAGCCACCCACCTTACAGCTCCTGAATGGAATGGGCCCCCTTGGCCGGAGGGCATCAGATGGAGGAGCCAACATCCAATTGCATGCCCAGCAGCTGCTGAAGCGCCCACGGGGACCCTCCCCACTTGTCACCATGACACCAGTGAGTAGCAGCACAGAGCCCACCTTACTTTCTCAGAGGCTTTTAATAAAGAGATTGTGGGTGTAGCATTGGGAACCCAGAACCAACCTAAATGTCTCAATTTCTTCTTTCTCCAAACTTAAAATGCTCAATGTATTCCCATTTTCTTCAGGCTAGTAGACTTTTCCAGACTATTTTTGGCTAACTTACTTAACCACATAATTTCTACACTGAATACTGCTCCTGGAGAGCCTCTTCCTCAGAGGGTCACTTACAGGCACTCTAATTAAGTACAGCTGCATTCCTGCCAACTCTGAGGCAAGTAGCAGTAGCCTGACTCAGAGCCTTCACATGGATAACTTTTCCCTGCCAGAAGGCAGTTGAATTGAACATTGTTCTCTGGAATTAATTGCCTTTCAGACTGATTTTCAAAATTACCTTCTCACCAACTTTTTCTCCTTTAATCAACACCACCTCACATATTTGTTACAACGTGGATCACTTGATTATTTGGCTTTCACAAGCTCTAGCTTTGTCAGTTGGTATCTCTCAATCCCATCTTTTTCATACAATGGTCACATTCAAAGACTTTTTTCCTCCCCTGGGTTTTGTTTATTTCTGATTATTTTCCTGTTATAGGTCATTCATTCATTCATTCATTCATTCAATGTCAAAGTACCATAAGATTGGGTACTAACTGTATCGATAGCTTTGATGAAATATTTTAGGACCATGCTTCTCAAACTATCTGTAGTTGAGGACCTTTTTCCCCCCTTCAAAGATATTAAGTGTTGTATAATACAGTAAAAGTGAATCATTAAAGAAACTAAGTTTTAAAAATATACAAAATACAACGCTAATTTTTAAATTCAATTCAACAGACAAAACTACCCCATTAAATTTCTGTAAAAGTTTCTAAAAGCGAACTCTTAATTTCTGTATTTACCTTATTGTGGATTAGTAACAAAACAGTTTGTGGACTGGCATGAGTCCAGGGGCCATACTTTCAGTAACACTGTTGTCCGGAAAATGTTTAAATTCAATTCAACAGACAAAACTACCCCATTAAATTTCTGTAAAAGTTTCTAAAAGCGTACTCTTAATTTCTGTATTTACCTTATTGTGGATTAGTAACAAAACAGTTTGTGGACTGGCATGAGTCCAGGGGCCATACTTTCAGTAACACTGTTTTCCGGAAAATTAAAGAATTATATATCATAACCCTTGATATATAATAATGATGTATAAGAGCTTATAGTATGGGAAGACAAGATCAACATATGTGAAATATTTGGATGATAGTAAAAGACCTTATGTGATTAAGAGTAACATGGAGTATTAGGTGGCAGAGGGGTTCAGCAATGGGCAAGGTCAATACAGGTTATGAAGGAGGTGAGATGACTTACTCTGTTTACTGTAACTGGGTTTTTGTTTGTTTGTTTGTTTGTTTTTTCTTTTTGGTGGGGGGCAGGCGACTGGCCGGTACAGGAATCAAACTCTGCACTTTGGTGTTCAGCACCATGCCCTAACCAGCTGAGTTAACCAGCCAGCCCCACACTGTAACTGTTTTTGCCATGGTCACTAACACGTTTTTGTTGACAAGTCCAGTGGACATTGTTAATCTTTATCTTTTAGACATCCTTACTGTATTAGTCACCATTGACCATTTTTTTCCTTGAAACATTACTCTTTTTTTTTGCTTCTATCACACCACATTCTCTTTGTTTTCCTCTTGCCTTTCCTTTGCAGTCCTCTTTTCATGTTTCCTTTCTGCTTGTTTCTTGAAGTTGGTGAAACATGGTGTTTTATCTTAGGCCCTATTCCCATCTCACTTTCCATATTCTCTCTGATGAGCTTGTCTATTCCCATAATTTCAGTTACTCTCTGATTCTCCAGCCCAGAGTACTCTCTGAGTTCTGCACATCTTTATACATGTCTGCCTACTGGATAGGTTTAGTTGATTATCTCATAAGTACTCACTTTTAATTCAATATGCCCTAAAATGACCCCCTTGGATGACAGTGAATGTCCTGGTTATACAAGCTAGCAATGTGGGTTTTATCTTTAACTCTTCCCTCTCCCTTATTCCCTGTATCAAATCAGTTATCTAATGCCTGTGAATTAAATATCTTACTTCTCTCCATCACCAGTGCCCTTTATTTAACTCATGTCACTGTCATCTATTGCTTAGACTAACACAGTGGCCTCCTGACTAGCTTTCTTGCTTCCAGTCTTGTCTCCTGATCCTTGCCACCAGCCCTTTTCACACTGCTAGTTTACTCAAATATAAATCTTATAACATCATGCCCCTGCTTATGAAAGCCTTCAGTGATACGCCACTGCCCTTACTCAAAATAAACTTTTTAGTGTGGTGGTCGGGGCCACAGTGTTCCTCTCCTGCATCATCTACAGGTACTTGCTGCCTGATCCTATTTACTCCACCATTATAGAACTGAGGAAAGGATGTGGAAACTCTAGAAGCATTCAAACAATGGAATTATTCCAAAAGGTTTTTTGTTTTGTTTTGTAATTATCATCTGTGCTAGTCCATTTCTGTTGCTTATAACAGAATACCTGAAACAGGGTAATTTATAAGTAAATGAAATTTATTTCTTACAGTTTGGAGGCTGAGAAGTCCAAGGTCCAGAGAACACATCTGGTGAGGGCCTTCTTCTTGGTGGTGACTCTCTACAGGGTCCCATGGCACCCAGGGTGTCACATAGTGAGAATGGGCTGATCAAGAGAGCTAACCTTCTCACTTGCTCTTCTTTTAAAGCCATCATAACCATGCCCGTGACAACTGATTAAATCATCAACCCATTACTCCATGACTGCCTCAGTCCATTCACAAAGGCACAGTCCTTGGGATCCAATCACCTCTTAAAGGATCTGCCTTCTACCACCACATTGGAGGTTAAGTTCCAACATGGGGTTGGCGGGACGTTCAAACCACAGCATTATCCATTTTGAAAAATGCTCTTTTATAATAATTGAAGTATGGTTTTTTGCTCCAGTGCCCGAGGCATGGTGATTATGTGAACCACCAGGCTGTGAGGAGTGGTCAGGGATGCACAGCATCCGGTCCTCATGCAGATGAGAGTAGACCATGGTGACGCGTGCACTGTGGTGGTTCTTGTGTCACTTACATGTTTTGGTGGATAACAACTATTTGAAAGCATTGAATGCAACTATACAAGTATATGTTATGTACTAAAATGTACTTTTAAAAAAAGTTATTCTGCTTTCCTGGTGTTAAGACATCTTAACTCTGGAACTAACATTAATATGAAACAATAGGTCAAGTCCTAGCCATTACAGGTAAACAGTCTTTTACTATATTTTCAGGTTCTCAAATACCTACAGGTCTTCTCTTTTCTCTCAGCCTAGAAACCTGTGACCCATTTCCCTTCTTGTCTGACTAGCTCCTATGCCTCCTTCAGGTCTCAAGTTAAGTTTTACCTCCTCCAGGATGTTTTCCTTAATTCCCAAGTTCCCCCATTAGAGGACTTGGTCATGCTATTTTGTAACTGTTTACTTGTCTCTATCTTCCACTGGACTGTAAAATGAGGGCAAGGACCCTATCTGTAAATTCACATTTTACCTCGTAACATAGTAGGCATTCAGCTGTTTGTTGGATGAATAAATGAATGCATGAAATTGAATAAGAGGAAGAAATCCAAATTAATATTACCTAAGCAAGGTAAAAATGGAAAAGTAGGTGTATTAAAGTTCATTATAACCTAGGGGTCCTAGAAAAGTTTTGTAAATAAGAGAGTTAACAGAAAGTGCTGTCCCAAGTCCAGAATAAGAGACATTATAGAATAAGCTGCCACCTTGAACTTTTCCTTCCTGTCTCTCTGCAGGCAGTGCCAGCAGTTACCCCTGTGGACGAGGAGAGCTCAGATGGGGAGCCAGATCAGGAAGCTGTGCAGAGGTAATGTGACATCTGGCAGTGCTTGCAGAACGTCCTTGGGCAGGCTCCCCCTGCAACCAACGAAAGGTCACTTCTGCCCAAGGAGGTGGTACAGTGCAGCTTCAACATTTGTGTGGTCTCTTTGCTCAAGCCAGATGGCATGTTTCTCCCCACGTGGAAGTAACAGAAGACTACCCAGAAAATTTCATTTCTGTAAGCGCCATTGGAAGTCCCCTAAGTGACAGCAATAACCATAAGAACTTTTTCTCTCCTCCCTCCTTCCTTCCTTACCCCTTGCCTTCATATTGCAACTTTAATAGTATTCACAAGGCACAAAGCCTGCTCCTACCTGCCAAGAACTGTTTACTGAAAAGGAATTGGAGATTTGGGATGACAGTGATCCTAGCTAGTCTGGCCATGGACCTCTGGCGTGGACTCTTCCTTTCCAGGAGAATGAATACCTCTCGTACTGTTTGCCGTGTGCTTCCTCCACTCCCTTGTACCAACAAAGAGATATTGAAAAAAAGAATATGGGATTCGGGCCAGGGACAGATGCAGATATCCATTGTTTGCAGAACCTGTTGAGAGATGCCTAATTCACAGAGAATGGCAGTGACCATCAGGCATGCTGTACTGTATTAGCCCCGGTCCTCAGCTCCACGCATGCCCCCTTGTGGGAGTTGTCTTTCTCATTTTCTGGGGAGGGGGTTTCACCAGAAGCCAGCATGTATTTTCCCAGAAATACAGGTGTTCTTCAAGATTATATGTTTTTCCCTCGAGGGAAGTTGAAATAAAATGGTTTTCATGGGCTCTTGGGGAAACTTTGGATGTCTTTCTCAAATGGATATTAAACCATTAATGGCTTATTCTTGGCAAGTTTACATACCACTAATTACTCCACAGTCTGTTAACTGATTTTAGCTTAAATGGGCAAGGTAGTTAATGAGACAGACCATTTTTTAAGAACCCGACAGTTGCTGGCCAGTACTTCCTTTCTTACCCCTAGTAGCTCTGTATGATAGCTGCTTTTTGAAAAGAAGCCATTCCTGTATGGAAAGAAAACTGTGGCAAACAGGGATATTTGCAGGTAGTGCAGCTCCTTCTACAGCTTAGCCAATAAAATGAAAATTTTTCTCTTGATGCTGCTGCTTCCTAGTTAGCTGATAACATGGTATATAAGGTTGCATATGGGCCCTACTGGTATCATGAAGAAATGAGAAATTAGGAAATTTACTGCCTTCCTACCTTAAAAGAGAAAGCAAATGTTTTATGTTATCTTCTTTGTCTTAGCATTTAATTCCTCCAGCTCTATCTTCTTTCTTCTTTAGATCAACATTTAAAAGGTACAGTCAGTTTTGATATAATGAAAAGAAATCATTATATCACCTTCCTTGATTCATGCCCAAGAAGAGCAGCAGTGTTGGAGGAAGTCATCACCAGATGCAGGGTGACTGATCTCTTACTGATGGTATTGACTAAGTGGAGGGTCTGAAAGATCTTCAGAATAGAAGTCATCCACTTAAGAGAAGGCTTCAGCTTTTGAAACTCTTCTGTTTTTCTGTCTTGCTTTGCCTTTTTTCCCTAAAAACATTTCTAAACATTTCATGTGGTTTTATTTCTTCATTCTCTACAGAATGTTGGTTCCCTGGGGACAATACCAGTTTTTCTTTTCTGATGATTGGGTTACAGTCATGGGGCCTGAAGGAAGAGGTGGTTTTGGAACTCACCCATCTGCAAATGGAAGGATCTATTTTCTGGGACTTGTAGTGAGGACAGATTCAAAACCTGAGGCCTGTGAGATCAAGAGGCATATACGGAGTCCTTCTGAATATCTCCGTTTGCTCATCTCTAGGAATAGTCTTTAGGGCTTATTTCCTCTGACTTGTATTTTGGAAATTTGGAGGGAAAAGAGGAATAAAATTAACATGTAGAAAATAAATTCTTCTGTTGAATGTAATGCAGTAGGAAAATTGATACTCTTATCCTTGTGAGCTAGATCTGCTTTCTCTCTTCTCTTCAATGGCTACTCTTAGGTTCAAAATTCAGCCACTTCTATGTTATGCCAACTTGTTGGCAAGTTAGATGTGTTTCACTTTCATCCAATCAAGGATCTGTTTGCTATAGAGCACTTTTTGAGCTCTGGCACTATTTCACTGAGTACTTTGGATTAACTTCTAATGCTTCTTGCAGAGGGATATTCCTGTCTGTCTTTTTTACTATGAAATGTGCTCCTGCTTGTTGCAGGTACTTGGCAAATAGGTCCAAAAGACATACACTGGCAATGACCAACCCTACAGCTGAGATCCCACCGGACCTACAACGGCAGCTAGGACAGCAGTCTTTCCGTTCCCGGGTCTGGCCTCCTCACCTGGTACCTGATCAGCATCGGTGAGTAGCCACATGAGCTGTCTGAGCTCCTTGAGGCTCATCGGACAGGCACCCTTCAGACTAGTCTCACAGTGATGGTGACTAGCATCAAAGCTTTGAATAGGAGCCAGCTGTCATCCTGAACTCATCTTCTCAGCTCCTCGCACTAGGCAATGCACAAGGAAAAGGTTTGCTCCTGGGCCCTGAAGCGATACAAGATTCTTCTTTCCCATTACCTTGCAGACGTGTTTATTGTCTACAGTTGATTGCCATCATTCTAAATGTTGACTCATAGATGAAATTGAACTTGAGAACTGCAAGGAAGTGAAGCTCTCAGAAGGCCAACTGGAAATAGGAGGATTTGTAGCAATATCAATAGACATTTTCTTTACTAATTCATCATCTTCAGAAGAATGAGCATATCATGTCATGTAACCATTGGACAATGAGCTTGGATGTGGAAGAAGATACATTCCCTTGTGAGTGGTAGAACTGAGATGCTGCATCCTCTTGAGTGATGTGCTTGAGAAGTCATTCTTTGAATATTCTGAGGGCGAAATCTTTTGCTAGGTCTCTGTTATATTTATAATTCATTTTCTTGAAAAAATAAGTTTAACCTTTCTGACCAAGAAAACTTCATTGAGTCCAATTAAGCCTGGAAGCAGGGGGAATGACTCTTTGCTAGATTAGGAAGATCTTCTGTGAATATCTTGATGATTAAAATCTTAGCTATGTCCATACTGAAGCTATCCCCAAGTTCATGTGCCACATTTTCAAAGCCACCACCTATTGTCAGAGTTTATTTTATTTCAGTCTTTTTGGGAGCACAGTGAAAAGCAGTCTTACTTGAGAAGGTTGAAAAAGAGTCAGATTCCAAGGAAATTAGGTTTATATGTGTTGTTACGAAATCCTGCAACCAGTTCACACTGGCAAGCTTGATGTGATGTTTTTATTGTGGCTAGTTACCCACTGGGCATTAATGTAATCAGCAGAGGCAGGTGAACTCTGAGCAGACTGAGAAATAATGAGTGCCACGTTGGAACTCTGAAAGAAGATAAACTTTTATAAATGACTGTGAATGACTTAGTAAAAATGGTCTATTAGGAGTAGCAAGAATGAAGATTCTCAAATAAACTGGACGCACCTGTTTATCAATCTACTCAGAGCCTGAGCTTCTGAAAAAGTCATGAAATACCTGGACCTGGGATTATTGCTCTAATGGGAGAGAATGGATTTTGTGCAGAAAGAATGTCTTGTCTGCTTGAAGAACACAGTTTTCTGAGTGAATCAGAAATGCGTGCATTATCAGAAAATACTGAAAGTGTAGGAGTCAAATTTTAGGAGAGAATGCTTTACTTGAAAAACCTGAAGTGGAAATAGAAATGAGAAGTTTTGAGGAAATGGTCCTGAAAGCAGCTTTGATGATCTCTGTTTCTGGATTATGTCCCCCCAAATCATTTATCTTTTGTGTTACTGAAACAAATATATGTTTGTGCTCATTTCATTAACTCACTACCATGTCAAGCTCAGGTAGAGTCTGAAATAGAAGTCATCATTAGGAAAGAGAGGGTCAAGGGCTTTCACCTGCTGCTAGAACTCTCTTGACACCTCTGCTGTTACTGAAACAAATATATGTTTGTGCTCATTTCATTAACTCACTACCATGTCAAGCTCAGAGTCTGAAATAGAAGTCATCATTAGGAAAGAGAGGGTCAAGGGCTTTCACCTGCTGCTAGAACTCTCTTGACACCTCTGCACAGTCATCAGATTTCTCCTAGTCTCCCCTCTTGTCCTCCTCCCACCCCTCACCACCTGCATTGTATTTGAACTTGCTTGTTAACCTTCCTTAGCTATGGGTCTGCTTCAGCCCAAAATGAGTAATTGGCAAGGGTGGCACATCATTTCGCCCATAGTCAAGTGTAATGTCATCTTTGCCCTGGACACGAATTCCTGATCCTTTCCATCATCTATTGGAATGCTGCCTGGGCAGCCTTTTATCTGTTTACCTCAACCTATAAACATCTCTTTCTGATTAGGTAACAAGTATAGGTGTTAGCTTCTAACCCCGATGCTGTCTTAGGCATTCCTTATCAAAAGCTTGTTCTTTCTTTTTGTAAGATATTGGCTGTGTTCTGATTGAGCAGTGGGGTCTTTGAGGTAATCCACATGATTCCTCTTTCATTAGTATGTTGGCCAGGTGCTGCTGCTCTGAGAAGTTAATTTTCACAGTAGGTAACCTTATTTGTGTTAAGCAGGTACATGCAGAATCCTGAGGCCCCCATTCCTTAAGAATGTGCTGTCTCCATCCCGGGATCAGAAGTCCCATTTTATCCCACCCCAACCTCCACCCTCCACTTTGTAGCACAGAACCTATGAGTTCCAGGTCAGACCTTTGACCACAAAGCTGACTGTGGTTTCCCTCTGGTCATACAGAGATTACTAGTCAGGGAAAACTTTAGGTCAAATTGTTGAATTTTAGATTTCTAAAGGCACTAGATAGAGACATGATTATAAAAACAAGAGCTTATGTTCAGCCTGGCCTGGAAGATATTGAGGAGCTTTTCTGTATGGCCTAGTATATTTATAAGAACTGGACGCATTTGACCCCAGGACCTCACCAAGCTTGGAAAGTAAGCCAACTGAAGGTAAGTAGAAATGAAGATGTGCACCTTCCCTGCAAAGGAAAGCAGGCTAGGGAAATGACCAGCCTCTGCAAATGGAAGTGGCGTAATATGCAGGGCTACACATGCAGCCAGCCGTCTCTGTGTCCATCTGGAATAGCAGTCCCTATGTAATTTGGTGAAAACCCCTGAGTCCTAGCCCCTAACCTTCTCTTCCCATGTATTCAGCTCTACCTACAAGGACTCCAACACCCTGCACCTCCCTACGGAGCGTTTCTCCCCTGTGCGCCGGTTCTCAGATGGGGCTGCAAGCATCCAGGCCTTCAAAGCTCACCTGGAAAAAATGGGCAACAACAGCAGCATCAAACAGTTGCAGCAGGTAATGGAAGAGACAGCAGGCATCTGTGGAGAAGCATGGGTAACACAGGCCAGTACTGCAGGAGGACTGGGGCAGTAAACTTGCTACCCACTTTGTGTTGGCAGCCTGCAGTTTTATAGGTTACAGAAGTGTAGCTTTCTAATGCTCTTTCCTTCTTGTTATGTACAGCTCTCCCCAGGATCAAACTTGCTTCCCTTATGAAGGGACTAAATTTTTCTCCTGTACTTGTAGTTCACTGGAAAGGAATTTGGGGGCTTGGGTTTCAGTGGGAAGCAGCCCCGGCATTCCTTTCGTGATTTAGGGTGCTGGGTCTTGTTGGATCCTGCTCTACATTGTTACCACCTGGCCTACTCTCCAGTTGGTACGGAATGGTGCTCCCAGAGGAAGGAAACATACTTGTACTTCGGGCTTTTATAAGAGCCAATTTCCTTTCTGCCTGTCTGATGATCAAGCTTCAAGTGGCATGTGCTTCGTGTACACGTTTCACACTGGACACTTTCCCTCATACACAGGCCATCCTTGGTGTTTTCTGTTCGTTTATACAGAACAGACTGTGGATACATTTAGTACACAGAGACCTATATAATGGGTTAACTGCTCATCAAGGACACTGTTCTTCTTGTGGCTCGCTCTGCCCATGAGACCTTGGGGCAGATCTGCATCTGCTGAGATCACTGCATGGGTGGGCCTGGCTGCATCCCATCTGCATTAACTGCTTTCCCTTCAGGAGTGTGAGCAGCTGCAGAAGATGTACGGGGGGCAGATTGATGAAAGAACCCTGGAGAAGACCCAGCAGCAGCATATGTTGTACCAGCAGGAGCAGCACCATCAAATTCTCCAGCAACAAATTCAAGTAGGCCTTCACTCTTTGCTTTCTCCAACTTGTTTGGAGTTTGTCTTCAGGCTGATTTGCCTATGCATTTTGGAAGAGATCACTCAGGGCAAAGTGCAGTTATGTTTATAGTTGACATTCTTGAGCTAAGGTAATCAGACCTTTAATGAACAACAGAAGCATAAATCTGAGTCACAGATAGTTCTCTGTTTCTTCCATTTCCGAGAATAGCTCTGGTTAGTTTTCAAGCTCATGGTTATGTTTTTCCTTTCCCCATGTATATTTTAGGACTCTATTTGTCCTCCTCAGCCTTCTCCACCTCTTCAGGCTGCATGTGAAAATCAGCCAGCCCTCCTCACCCACCAGCTCCAGAGGTAAGGAATCTTCTTACGTTATGCTTAAGCCATCGTCTCTGTAGCCTGGTGTCCTTGGCCAGACTCATATGAGAGATGCTGACTGACTTTAGCATTCATCTTGAAAGAATCTATTTGAAAAGCAGAGAAACCAATTTAAATTTTAGGTGCCTTCCTAAAGTCTTGACTTCCCTGTTCCACTTCATTTTCTTAGCCTCATGAACAAAGTAATCTGATATCTAATAACAGGAGGCCAGACACACACCCACAGTGACCTTTGCCTCTGTGGCTGGGAAGTCTGATCCAACAAGACGTGGATGGGTTTAGGTAGACTGTGGTGGACGCCTTACGTATGTTTTTTGGCATGGAAACTTATCAGAACTAAAACAATCATTTCTACTTGTGTGTATTGTGTAGCTGAATCTTAGCTCAAGATTGTACTGTTAACTCAGGAAGTTTCTTTATCTCTTTTGTTGGTTTTAAGGTTAAGGATTCAGCCTTCAAGCCCACCCCCCAACCATCCCAACAACCATCTCTTCAGGCAACCCAGTAACAGTCCTCCCCCCATGAACAGTGCCATGATCCAGTCTCACGGTGAGTGGAGAGGTTGACACTGAACCATTATGTGCCACATGGAAAAAATGACCATCTTAGTCTTGAGCGCCATGATGAACCATTTGAAAGGCAGAATAACATAGTATTTAGGGGTGTGAGCTCTGGAGCCAGACTGTCTTGGTTTGAATCGTGGTTCCACCAATTTCTTAGCTGTGAAACTTTAGGTAAGTTCTTAACTTCTGTGTACCTCAGGTTCCTCAAATGTAAAATGAGGATAATAATAGTATTTAATGAATAAATACATGTAATGCACTTGGAACAGTTTCTGGCACAAAATAGTTCTCAATAAAGGTTAACTATTATAAATATTTTTGATAAAAACTTTTCCAACCCTACCAAATAAAAACCTGCTACCAGAACCTTCCTTATTGTCATGCCTCCATCTGGTTATCTACCGTGCTTGTGGGACCCTCTCTTGTGGGTATTTAGATGAAGGTGAAGATGAATATATCCTGATTGCTACGGTCCCTTGGCAGTCTCCCTAGGCATTCTTGAGAAGAGTCTGAATTGGCCGCAAACCATTCCTACTCAAAGTGGAGTCCCCTACCCAACAACATTGGCAGGAAAAGTAGAATCTCGGGTCCCATCCCAGGCCTTCTGAATCGGAATCTGCATCTTAACTTGGTCCCCAGGGCATTTGTATACACATTAAAGTTTGAGAAGTACAGACTAGATCCAAGCTACTGAAAGTATAATCCATGGCCCAGCTTTTAAGGGATCTTATCAGAAACACAAATTCTTGGGGACCTACCCCGACCTACTAAATCAGAATTCTGTAGGTAGAGCCCGGGAATCTGGTGTTTAACAAGTTCTCTAGACTTGTCTAGTGCACGCTGAAGTTTGAGAAGCACTGCTCTGGATGGTGTCTGGTTCGAGTGTCCTCAGGTTCCCATTACTTCCAGCTGGCAGGTAACCTGGGCACTCGGTCACTCTGATGTTCCTTTCTCTCCAGGTGCTGCATCTCCTTCCCAGTTTCAAGGTTTACCCTCTTGCAGTGCAATCTTCCAGCAGCAGCCTGAGAACTGTTCCTCTCCTCCCAGTGTGGCACTAACCTGCTTGGGCATGCCACAGCCTCCCCAGTCACAGCAAGTGACCATCCAAGTACAAGAGCCTGTTGACATGCTCAACAACATGCCAGGGGCAGCTGCAGGCTCCACCGGGCGGGGCATCTCCCTCAGCCCCAGTGCCAGTCAGATTCAGATGCAGCATCGTACTAACCTGATGACCACCTTCAGCTATGGGCACCGACCCTTGTCCAAGCAGCTGAGTGCTGACAGTGCAGAGGCCCACAGGTAAGGCTCCCTACCATCACCTAGCCCATCCTTCCAAGTGGTTCAGGTGGGAGGAAACCCCTGAGCAGAGTGAGAGAGCAGGAGGGGAGGAGAATGGGTCTGACTAGGCTGCGCTCTTGTTTTGCCCTTTCTAAAATCAGGGCAGTGGGTTTAGGATGAACTTATAACCTATTTATTGACCCAGGATTAGAATGCTAAGGAGACAGAGGAGGAAAATGGCAAAGCTACCTTATGATTTGCTTGCAAAGAAGGAAACGGCCTTTTAGAGGAGTGTGTAAAAATGCCAGTTCCTCTTGTCTATTCTTTTAGGAGTCTTTCCCTCTCTGTCACTCTTCTAAGAGCTTGGTGCCTCTTAATAGCTCAAATGATCTTTTGAGATAGGCCAAGTTGCTGTGTTCAAAGCAGAGCTAGATCTATTACACATACAGTGCCCTACGTCCCTTGGAAGTTATTGGATAAGTGAATAGGGGATAAACAGAGATGATGTGCACATCCCTCTCTTACCCAGTCTCTGTACCATTGGGTGCTCCCTACTGAGGAAGAGTAGTACTTGTTACATGGATGCCTGGTACTCACTCCCTTTTGTGTCTGCAGCTTGAACGTGAATCGCTTCTCCCCTGCTAACTACGACCAGGCGCATTTACACCCCCATCTGTTTTCGGACCAGTCCCGGGGTTCCCCCAGCAGCTACAGCCCTTCAACAGGAGTGGGGTTCCCTCCAACCCAAGCCCTGAAAGTCCCTCCACTTGACCAATTCCCCACCTTCCCTCCCAGTGCACATCAGCAGCCGCCACACTATACCACATCGGCACTACAGCAGGCCCTGCTGTCCCCCACGCCGCCAGACTATACAAGGCACCAGCAGGTACCCCACATCCTTCAAGGACTGCTCTCTCCCCGGCATTCGCTCACCGGCCACTCAGACATCCGGCTGCCCCCAGCAGAGTTTGCACAGCTCATTAAAAGGCAGCAGCAGCAACGACAGCAGCAGCAGCAGCAGCAAGAGTACCAAGAATTGTTCAGGCACATGAACCAAGGGGATACTGGCAGTCTGTCTCCCAGTCTTGGGGGACAGAGTATGACAGAGCGCCAGTCTTTATCTTATCAAAATGCTGACTCATATCACCACCACCACAGCAGCCCCCAGCATCTTCTCCAAATCAGGGCTCAAGAATGTATCTCACAGGTTTCCTCACCCACCCCGACCCACGGTTATGCTCATCAGCCGGCACCAATGCATCCGGAGAGCATGGAAGAGGACTGCTCATGTGAGGGGGCCAAGGACGGCTTCCCAGACACTAAGAGCTCCAGTACGTTGACCAAAGGTTGCCATGACAGCCCCCTGCTCTTGAGTGCCAGTGGACCTCGAGACCCTGAATCTTTACTAGGAACTGTGAGTCATGCCCAGGAATTGGGGATACATCCTTATGGACACCAGCCAACTGCTGCATTCAGTAGAAATAAGGTGCCCAGCCGAGGTAAGTCTCCCCAAAGTAAAAGTCCTGGGCCAGTCTGCCCTAATTCAATCGACTCAGTAATGTTACCTTTTTTCAGATAGTACTCTGTGTTCCTAAGAAAAAAAGAATTCCTGAGAAGACCTTCATGACCTTTTTGGGGGAGAAGCATGTAGGAAGTGGGTATTGCTGGGTAAGGGGTCTGTTTTCAAAAAGATAGAGACAATTGACAGTGCAGTCAATAAGATATATTATCATTTCCCCTATTCATACCATGGTTTCCTGGAATCCAGAAATTCTTGACAGTCATCAAAATAGCTAACTTTAACTTCTGCAATAGAAAAATCAGCCATACTAAGGAAATATGATTTAGGGTAAATAGTGTTAGACCTAGAGTCAAAACACCTTAATTCTGGTCTTACCTCTATCATGAATATGATAACCTTGTCTGATTCTTATTTTCCTCATCTGTGAAAAAGGAACCGGAGGAATAATAGTCCTTTGTAGAGTATTTGTGAAGATTAAAACATGTATATATATGTTTGCATTTATACATAATGTTTGCATGAGAAAGAGAGAGAGAAGCACTTGATAAATTGAAATGTATGATATAAAGGTATAACTATGAGGTGTTACTACTGTGGTCATTTCATTAATGAGCTGAGTACAGAATATTATAGAATCATAATGGATCCCTTGTCATTTCATTTAATATCACTTTATAATTAATGGGGACACTCATTTGTATTCTGAAGGAGATTAGGACTACCATCAATAAGTTATACTCAGAAAATGTAATTCATTAGCATCATAGCATTTAACCTAGATAACACCAGGAATGATATCCATCCCATCATTATAGATCTTGCAGTTTATCACTCTTTGGCACTCTGTTGCTATCCAAGGGAATAAAAATGAATTTATCCATAAACCATACAGCCCTGAAACTAAGCATATCTTCTGCTTCCCTCCCTGGAGCTACCTGCCTCTCCTGTCCTGTCCTTTAAAGTCAATACAGAAAACTCAGCTGCAGGGGGAATTAGATCCTGAAGCACAGAGCTGGATAGAAGACCTTGCTCTGAAAGCAATGTACGTGAAAAAGACTTGATGATCTCAGATCTTCCTCATCATGCACCAATAGGAGGGGAAATGTGATTTCAGAAAATGCTGGTTAAATCCTGAGCTTTTGAACAGATGGGTGTCATCTAGCTTAGAGGTGTACCCTAGCCAGATGCTTTGTGTTCTCCTGTGGCTGCTATGTTTTTAACCAAAAAAAAAAAAAAAAACAGGACCCAGGATGGTGGGAGCTTTCAGAACCAGGTCATATGTGGAATGGCTGACAAACCTGGGGTGGTTAGGGTTGGGAGGGAAAAACTAAGGAGAAACATTGTACCTGTCAGATGGAAGAAGGGATTAGATTTTTCTGAGTTCATATTATGGGGCAGAACCAAGATCAGGATAGAAGTTGCAGCAAATTTCAGCTCCCTATGGAAGACCTTTATGAGAGCTTTATGGAATAGGCTGCCTCAGCAGCTTGGGAGCTTCCTGTTGCTGGGAGCCTTCTACCAGAGGGGGGATGACGGTATCAGGGATGCGATGCCATGGGAAAAAATCCTGTGTGAGTGGAAGCTTCCAGCAGATTAGCATACTATAGTTGGCATAAAAAGGACAATAACTGACATTTCTAATGTGCTTTCCCTGTGCCAGACACCAAATGCTGTTCATATATAAATTTGTTTAATCCTCACAACAGCCCTATATGATAGTAACTCTTATTATCCCCATTTTACCAGTGAGACAATTGAGGCACAGAGATGAAAATCAGGAGCTAGCGAGTGGTGGCAGAACCTGAGAGTTGCTCAGTTCACTCCAGCAGATTCTTTTTTTTTTGACTGGTAAGGGGATCGCAACCCTCAGCACGGTGTGGTCTGTACCACGCTCAGCCAGTGAGTGCACCGGCCATCCCTATATAGGATCCGAACCCGCAGCCTTGGCGCTACCAGCGCTGCACTCTCCCATCAGCAGATTCTTTTTTTTTTGACTGGTAAGGGGATCGCAACCCTCAGCACGGTGTGGTCTGTACCACGCTCAGCCAGTGAGTGCACCGGCCATCCCTATATAGGATCCAAACCCGCGGCCTTGGCGCTACCAGCGCTGCACTCTCCCGAGTGAGCCATGGGGCCGGCCCCACTCCCGCAGATTCTTAACGAGCACGTCCTGGGTGTGCAAGGGGCCAAGGGAGGAGCCACGGCTGCGGCAGATGGTGCTTTCCTTCCACCCTCCCTCAACCCTGGGCTGCCCTCTATTCAGATACCTTCTGAAATGTTTTTCTTCAAAAACCATTTTCTCTAATTTCTCCTCACTGTCCCTCCTGTTGACTACTACATACAGAAAGGCTAGAGAGCTTATGTTCACCATCGGCCCCCAGTTGTGCAAGGAATCCTCCTTTGGCAGGTGTGCCCCTCTGTTTAGAATGTGGTGGTGCAGTGCTGTGGAAGCACCAGCGTGGGGAGAGATTTGTTTTAAGTCCAAGGGATAGGGTAGGTGTCTGGCAGTAAGTAGGGTTTGGGTCTTGATGGATGAGGAAGATTTTGTCATTTGGATTTCAGGGAGAGGCATGAGGAAAGAACAGTGGGTGAAAACGTGTCAGGGAGGTTTTAAGGGACAGCAAGCAGGTTTGGTTGCTTTGAAGTGTAGTGTAGGTGAAGGAATTAGTAGAAGCCAAGGGCAGAGCTTTTCTAAAATACACAGTCTTCTCCAGATCTGGCTGCAGTGTGCCACAAGAAAAGTGGCACACTGCTCAGTTCTCCTGGCGGTTTCAACTCAGTTCTTCGTCGTGTCAGTTGTTCTAAGTCTAAGCTTGTCACTTCAGGTCAATACTTTGCAGTTCTGGTCCTACCTCTTCCTCTAGCTGTACTTGCATCACTCTGCTCCTCCTGCTTCCTTCTCCCTACATTCTTGCATCCACCACCATCACTGCTATCACCCCCTACAAACTTCTCTTGTGGTTTCTAGAAGAGTAAGGCCATAGGTATATCCCTAAAGGTTTTGGTTCAAAACTACCCTGTCCTTTTAGCCTTATTATCAGTTTTGCTGGAGTCTTCCCCCCAGAGTCCCCTTTTTTCATTCATCTTTTCCTTGTGACCTTTGATACGAACTTTTCTAGAAGCGGTAGTCTTAGTCCCTGCCTTGCTGACATTGCATTGTAGAGATTAGTCTTCCTTCTTTCTGCCTGGTTTACTCTAAACTTTACTCTTTAATTTAGCCACAGAGTATTCCCTTTCTTGCTTGAATGCTGTTCCCCTACCTCTTTCTAGCATCTATTCCTATTTTGTGCCTTTGGGATCCACGTATACAATTATCTTTAATGAATAAAATTACATATTTATTATTATGTGAACTTAGAATCCAGTGTAGTGAAATAATGCAGTAGAGACACTAATGGCCTAGGGAAGCACAATGCTTCTTCTCAGCGCTTAAAAATCCCTTCAGGGATGTACGTCTGTGTGTTTAAAATGATTGCTTATCTTGAGGAGTCTCCATTGTTCTTACCTTAAACAACATGAGTTTACTCTGTGACCATGGGTCTATTGTATAACCTCTCTTAACGTTTCTTTATCTGTGTAATGAGGGGTGTTAAGCTAAATGCCCCTCTAAGAGAAGGAGCGTGGAATTAATGTGTAGTTAATGCTTGTGAGAGAAGCAGCATGGGATTAATGTTCCTTATAGAAGGAGCATGCAGCCTGCTCCATGTCTGGTACTCTCAACTCACTTACTCATTTATTTTTCACAACCACCCGAGGAAGTATATGTTAAGAGCCACTTTTACAGAGGAAGCTGAGGCGCCACAGTCTCTTCCTGCTTTAACCTGACCTCATTCTATTCTTTTCAAAACTTGAGAGCTTACATCTTTACCTTTACCAAAGAATCATCGGATAATTTGTTGTCACTTTTGCCAAGAAAGCAGTATAATGCTACCCCCACTACCCACAAGCAACTGGGGAGAGCTCACTCTTGTTTATCTTTTTGGACAGGGAGGAATGCCTGCTGTTTCCTTTAATGATCCCTGCATCTCAGTCCCAAAGCACCTCAACTGTATATTCCATGGTAGAGCAAATTCAACAAAATGTATCCAATGACTGTGTTGCCAAGACTATCCTGTAGTGCTGTGGGAATACAGAGGTAAAAAGATAAAGAACCTGCCCTCAAGGAGCTTCTGTCCTACTGGGGGAAGTAGGACAAGGTTAGAAGCAGCTTTAACAGGAAATGCTATGTAATGAGTGCTACAAGAGGTATGATTAAAAAGAGTAGAGCTAGTGCGATCTTTCTAAAATTTCTGAAGAGTAGATGAACAGTGATCATTGGTGTTAATCAAGGAAAGTTAGATGCCATCATATCAGTGTCCATGGTTACCTGTTTCCTTTAGGGAGGTCTGCCATCAGCCAGTGAGAGGTCAGGCACTGCCAGAGCACTGAGCAGGCTGCATGCCAGAGGTTGGTTTCAAATGTTTAGAAATTTCAGGGCTGTACATCCTCATGCTGTCTGTAGTCTCCATTTCTGCCACTATACAAGCAAAAATAAAGGCTGTTCCTTCTGCAGTGTTAAACACACTTGTTTTTTTGACTTTACAAATAAATTAGTACAATAGCATAGCCAGTTTACAAAGTGAGATTGTCCACTTGAACTCACAAAGGAAACCACATCCTCTTCTCTAAGCTCAGTCAGCTTCAGCATTATTACTTCAGACTTCATAGAGGGGTAAAATGCTGACAGACTGGGAGGGGATATCCCTCAGAGCCTTTAAGAGGAACACGCAAACATGACACTTCTCTCATTTTCTCTTAAAACCCAGTAAATGAGTAAGGACGAGTCAACATTGACAGATTCAAAAGAGTTGTGCAAGCTGCCCCAAAGTTCCCTGAGCAGGTGGGTGGTGCGCATTGTATCCGTTCGTGCATTTTTTCCCTTGTGTGATCAGATGATCATTCCACCTTCTGTACTCTCTCAGCTTTACTTTGGCACATACTGAAGCATAGGGCCCTTGGAAGGTGTCGTTCCCCATCACTTAGATATCCTTTGGTGAGCCTGACAGTTCCTCTGGCTGCTGAATTGGCATAAAGGATGCCAAAGATTTGAGCCCATATCTCATGTCCCTTGGTCAGTGGGTTAGTCTGCTTATACCTCTCAGCTGGTCAGCCAGTCTCATTTGTAGTGTCACAAAGGATTCCTATAATCAGGGTCAGCATTCTTACTAAAAATAATACTTTACTTGTATAGTCCTTTACAATTTATTAAAGACCCTTTCACATGTGTTATATTTTGGGGGGCCCCCAAACAACCTTCATTTTTCAGGTAAGGAGCCTGAGGGTAGGAGAGGCGGACTTGCCCATGCTCATACATTCTGTTAGTGATGGAGCTGGACCCCAACTTGATGTTTCCCATTTCCCTAGTCTTCTACTCTTTCCTTCTGCCTCCTTGTCCCCAGTCTATACCTTCCAAGCACATCTGCCCTGTGAAAGACACTAGCCCTTCCAAACCTTTGACCTATTGATTATACTGAAACTTGAGCAGAGTCCTGATTTGTTTCCCAGCTCCCATTAATACACATCTTTTTCATCTGGTTTTAAACTCCTAAATCAGAGGGTTCTTCTCTGGAAATTAAAGTTTCAGTAACTCATTTTTTTGTTCACATATGGGTAAATTGTCCCCATAATTCTGCAAGTAGGGTTCTGTGATAAAATCAGTTTCCTTTTTGTTTCTGTCAACTGTCTCAGTTTGCCTTTATCTACTCAAAAATAACATCTCTGAAGTGAGTATAAATACTACCAGTCTTTACTGAGCTTTTACAGTGTACCCAGCTCTATTAAGCACTCTACGTGTGGGTAGATCCTGTTCTGCAGATAAAGAAAGTGAGACCTAGGGAAGTTGGATAACTTGCCCAAGTTCCAACTCCTCCGGAAGTAGTGAAGCCAGGATTCAAGCCCAAGTCTCCCTGACCCCAGAGCTTGTGCCCAAGACCACTGTGCTCAACTCGGGCATGGCTGAGGGATGAGCCCGGGGCTGGGGAGTCAGGGAGGCACATCACATGATTGGTCAAGCACCTCCGGAAGTAGTGAAGCCAGGATTCAAGCCCAAGTCTCCCTGACCCCAGAGCTTGTGCCCCCGACCACTGTGCTCAACTCGGGCATGGCTGAGGGATGAGCCCGGGGCTGGGGAGTCAGGGAGGCACATCACATGATTGGTCAAGCGGTAGCTTCCTCTGTCTTGGTGGCACTTTTTCATGCCTGTTGGCATCAGAAGGCTGGGAAGAGAGCAGACAAGGAGGACAAGATCCACATGAACTTCCCAAAGACAGAGCCAAAAGGAAGGTGGGTGTTTGGGTTTGGAGAAACCCCATTCTCGGGGATAAAAACTCAAAAGTGGGGGAGGGTAGGATACTTAACAGACATGGAAAAGAAACAAACACTGAGGCCTCCAGAGGGGGTGGGAGGGCGCTAAATATCAAGAACCAGGACTGTATAGATTTTGTTAGCTGTGCCATTTCTTCGTGTTTGATAATGGTCTTTTAAAAACCTTTAACAGGAGAGTGCTCATGTTTGTCTTTGGGGGGAACAAGGAGGTACAACTGATGAGATTTGCATCCAACTCTATAAGCATGCTTAAAGGAAGAAAGAACTCCAAGGAATTGAGTGGATAGTGCTAGCTATCAAAGAAGAGACTATAGGCATTAGAAAACACTTTGAGATAGAAAGTACTCAGCAGCTATTTGTGCTGCTTCTTGGCAAGGCAGACAGAATCTGCAGTTCCTCCCTTGCACAGAGCCAGGGTCGCACCACTCATGCCAGTGGCTTTTGGTTGGCCCTGGGGCCAACGTGTGAGCTGTGCCCACAGAGAGGAATTGGGCCGAGTGGGTATGATGGGCTGGCCAATCCCACAGCCAAATGCTGGTGTAGGTTTTCTTTCATCTTCCTTTCTCTGCTGGCTTTTAGCTTTCGGTAGCAAAATAGTTGACTTCTGGCTGTTCCTTTGACATTTTTGCTCAGAGAACTTTCAAAAGATTTCTCACTTGCCTTCATCTTTGGTAGTTAGGAAGCTCCCTCCTGCTCTAATTTTTCTCCAGAGTGTCTTGCATTACTAGCAGTGTAATGCAGTGAAGTGAATTAGCTCTGCTCCCCTCCCATCCTAGGCCTGGGCCTCACCTTGATCGTTAGAGGAGGCCATTTGAATATAGAGGCCTGAAACCCTTTACCCAACACTCAAGCAGTACGTTTTACTTTCATTATTCAAATAGATATTGGAATGGCACACTTAGCATTAGAGCTGTTTCCTATTAAGAATTTTTATAACCTTAGTCTTGCCAGGGGTGAGTTCATCAGGAGATAAGCCCAGTAGTTGCCAAGAAGCTTTAACTCAAAAAACCAACCTACTACACAAAACATATGTTCGAGTCCCAGGAGGCTCTTAAAGACTGAAGAGAGAGTGCTACCAGGAGGATCCTATCAACTTAGGTGTGGCCCTGATATTCTTTTCGACTATTTTTTTTTTCCTTTTTGTCTTTTTTGGTGACCGGCAACGGATCGCAACCCTCAGTGTCGCGCCCGTAC
>NW_007733326.1:43888-68515 GCF_000696425.1 Galeopterus variegatus | reverse complement strand
GGGTCCGAACCCTGGGCGGGAGTGCCGCCGCGCTCCCAAGCGGCGCACTGTAGCAGTGCGCCACCGGGCCGGCCCTCTTTTTGACTATGTTTGATCAAGAAAAATTATCCATTCCTCTTGAACTCCTTTCTTTCCAAATTCCAGTCCATAGAGTTGCATGACTGATAGTCTAGCATTTGTTAACATCAGTTAAAGAGATAATTATTAAAGAGTTACTGGTATAGGATAATGTTCTGGAACACTGAAGGCTCACAGAGATGCATAAGATACAATTCTTGAGCTCAAAGAACTTATAGTCTAATGTGAGTCATTAAGACAAATACACAGTTGAACATAGTATCAGGGATAATGTTAGAGCAACTGGAGATGAATAAAGTCTTCTGACATTTAAAGGAAGAAATGATCTATTTCTGTATGAAGGGGCAAGTTTCAAAGAGATGCTAACATTTGAGATGGACCTAGAAAGATGAACTGATTTGGATTGATGGGAATGGAGGTAGAAGAATCAGGCATTTCCGGGTGGAGGGAATAGAGAGAGCAAATGTATAGGACTGCGAATGGGTGGGCAAGAGTTATCAGCTCCCATCTGACTAGAGCTTAGAATGTGTAGAAGAGAGTAGTGTGAGATACTGACTGGAAGGGAGGCTGGAGCAGTGTTAAGAAAAGGAAGTATATGGACTGCCCCAAAGGAAGATTAATCTTTGTAGGGTGGTGGTGGTAGGAGGATAGTTAGGAGGCTATTGCTATAATTTAGGGCATGAGTGAGATTGGAAAGAAGGGGACTGAGTGATCAACATCACAGAGGTTGATTCTTTAGACTTCAAGCTGTTGAGGGACCAGGCATAAGGAATTGATAGTGACACCAAGGGCTTATCCCTGGAAGATCAGGAAAATGAGGCACCAAAACAGTCCTTGTTTATGGGGGAAGCTGATGGGTTTGGAATTGGACATGGTAAGTGTGAAATGCTGGTTAGACATTCAGGGAAAAATATCTACTAAATGGAAGTATGGATCTGGAGCCTAAAAGAGCATTTCAGTAATTCTTTACATAGAGGCAATATATGGAAGCCATGAAAATAGATGATATTGCTAAGTGTGGAGAGAGAGAAGGTCAAGGACAGAAGTGTAAAGAGTGCGTTCTTGTAAAGGGTAGAGGAGCCATAGAAGGAGTTGGAAGCAGCAGTTAGAGAAGCAGAAAGGAGAAGACCAGGGTGGTGCATTGAGGTGGAAGCCAGGGAAGGAGAGGAGGCATCCACAGAGAGGAGGCCATCCTCCCAGGCTAGGGTTCCTGAAGGCTCCAGGAGTAATTTTTGTGTGCATCTAGGTTTGGGAGCATGACACTGTTAAGTCAACGGAGAAATGAAGAAAGAAGAAAAGCCAGCCCCCGTTCTGTGGGATTCTGTCCTTAGGGCATAGTCCCTTCATAAAGAGGCTCATATTTGCTGTGGGACTTAGGGTTTTCAGACTGGTCCGGGCTCCCCTAAGCACTGTCTCCAGGCTGAGGATTAGCAGTTAGTGCATATGGGGTCCTCACCCTTGCTCATTGTGCCTTGCAAGACAGTTCTTCAACGGGAGCTTCCAGAGTGGGGAGAAGCTGTAGCTGTGCTGACCCTGTTTGTTCTGTCTCCTCAGAGACTGTCATAGGGAACTGCATGGATAGAAGTTCTCCAGGACAAGCAATGGAGCTGCCAGATCACAATGGGCTCGGGTACCCAGCACGCCCCTCAGTCAGTGAGCACCACAGGCCCCGGACCCTGCAGAGACACCACACGATCCAGAACAGCGATGATGCTTATGTATGTTGGAGCCCTCCTGTTTCTCGGAGCTGGGATCCTACCAGTCCCAGCCGTGAAAACAGCGTAGTGATGCGGGGTAGCATCTACTCCTCTGCTCTTCTCAGTCAGAGTCTAGCACCTCTAGGAACTGTGGGAGCATTTCTTTGAATCATCCAAACAGACCAAGCCTTAACTCCAGTAGAATCTGTACTCCAAACTTAAAAAAATTTTTTTTCCTTGTTAGTGGCTGGCCGTTACAGGGATTGAACTCTGGACCTTGGTGTTAGCACCACACTCTAACCAACTGAGCTAACCAGCCAACCCTATACTCTAAATTTTAGACTGAGGAATTAAAAATAGTTGCCATCTGTTCCCTGTGTCTTAGTTACTAAACCTCTCCCCAGACAGTCTAAACTCAGTCCCCAGCAAATAAAGCCTTGGGCTCTCAGTTAGTTTTCAGCAGCTGCATGGAACTTATTCAGATAAAGGGAGCTGATATGGCTCAGCAGAGCTTTGTGTTCCTAGGACAAACTCCTAGCATGGCACTGATATGGTGGCAGCTAGCCAAGGTGGCTATTCAAATTTAAATGTATTAAAATTAAATAAAATAAAAAATTTAATTCCTAAGTCATACTAGCTACACTTTAAATGCTCAGCAGCCACCTATGGCTAGTGGCTGTTGGACAGGGCAGATAAAAAACATTTCCGTCATCACAGAGGAGAGTGTGATTGGACAGTGCTGTCCTAAGACAGACTCCCGTAGGTGGCAAGGGGGTCTGACCACCAGCCATAATTCACCATACCCTCCCCCGACACCCACCCACTCCACAGGGGGAAGCTGAGGTAGCTCCCATGCTGTCACCAGGGCAGCATCTCCCTTTGGATGATGCTGCAGAGGAAGGGAGTCTGGGAGTGGGGCCCTAGGCTGCCCTTTGCCTAGGCTCCTTCAGAAAAGACAGCTGTCTTTAAGGGTCACCACAGAGTGGCACTTCCTCTGGTATCCTTATTTCTTCTCCTCATTGTTTTCTGCAGGTGCAGCTGGATAACTTGCCAGGAATGAGTCTTGTGGCTGGGAAAGCACTTAGTTCTGCCCGGATGGCAGATGCAGTTCTCAGTCAGTCTTCACTCATGGGCAGCCAGCAGTTTCAGGATGGAGAAAATGAGGGTAAGGGGCCTTACGCATGGGGCACCCCAGCGAGATTCCTGGAGGGGACCCCTCCCTCCACCTTCACCAGTGCCTACTCCCCTCTTCTGTGGAAAGAGTTCATGGGGGAGCAGAGCCACAGCATCCCCAAGGGGCTGTGACACAGCACCCTTCCCCGCTTGTCCTCCCCTGAATGTGAATGTGTGTACAGGAAGCAAGTTTCTGCTTGAGCACAGCGCTAGCACATTCCTGTTTCTAGTGCCTTGTGAAGATATGCCTTTTATAACTGTTTTTCTGGTTCTGGCTAAAAGGCATTGTGTCCTGATGGAATATTTCTACCTCTCCTTAGAACTAGTTGAGGGAGTGTCTCCTGATAAATATAAGGCATAGGCCTTGGGATGGACAGGTCTGCAGTAAATCCCAACTCTGCCCTTTACAGGCCCTGCAGGTAAGGCACTTAACCTTTCCCCATCTGTAAAGTGGCAAAAACAGTAGATTGTGTGTCCTAGATTGTGCTGTGAGGGTTGACTGGCTTGCTGAGTGTAAAGTGCTTACTTAGCACAATGCCTAGAGCACATAGAGTGCCCAGGAATCGGGTACCTAGGATCAGTAAAATTATCATCTTTCACTCTTAAGGAGGTGAGACTTTCTGAAGGAGCAGTTCTCCATCTTCTCCCACATGACAGAAATCGATCATACTTGATCATACTTGAAGATGGGAAAGGGAAAAATGGAACACTTAGAGAAGAATATAGGAAGAGTCTTGGTCCCCAGCCCACAGTCACTAAATAGTTTGAGGGCCTACTGTGACCTAAAATTCAGGGCTGTGAGTCAAGCTACTGGTTCTCAGACAGATTGTCCTCTCTTCCTCCCCTCTCCCCAAACCGCTCACCTACCCTACTAGCTCCCTGTCAATTTCATGTGTTCTTTTTGGTCTTGCAGAATGTGGGGCGAGTCTGGGAGGTCATGAGACAGGGCTGTGAGTCAAGCTACTGGTTCTCAGACAGATTGTCCTCTCTTCCTCCCCTCTCCCCCCACCGCTCACCTACCCTACTAGCTCCCTGTCAATTTCATGTGTTCTTTTTGGTCTTGCAGAATGTGGGGCGAGTCTGGGAGGTCATGAGCATGCAGACCTGATTGACGGAAGCCAGCACTTAAACTCCTCTTGCTATCCAGCTACATGTATTACAGACATTCTGCTCAGCTACAAGCACCCTGAGGTCTCCTTCAGCATGGAGCAGGCTGGCGTGTAGCAAGAAACAGAGTGAGTGTCACCCTGGCCAGGGCCCAACCAGCCCTATGGCCCAGGGCCAGCTCCTCATCCTGTCAGGGGATTCATGTGGCTAGTGAAATTGACAACGCCACTCTTCCTGTCCCGGCCTTCACGTCTTCCTGCTTTTTTACTAAGCATTGTGCTAAGTTTGGGGTGCAGGTGGGGGGCATACTGAAGACATGCTGGGCAAAGTCCCTTGGTTTAATTATGGGGATAAGACACATGACCCGCCTCATGACAGACAGTATGGCCTTCATAAAGAAAGAAGTGAGCTGAAGTTCCAAAGGACAGAGGTGACCTCTGGCCAGCGTAATAAGGAAAGGAGGTAGTCCTTGAACTCAGTCCTGAAGGATGAAGTCAGCAAGAAGACACATCCAGCCATGTTTCTAAAAGCTGTACAGAAGCAAAGGGCAGGATATTCCAGACAGGAGAAATATGTGATCAGAGGCCAGTGGCAGAAATGGTGAATTGACTAGTGTGGTTGGAGCGGTGCAGAGGGTACCCAGAAGGTGCTATAAGTCTGTCTCTGAAAAATCTTTGACAAAAGACAATGAAAGTGAAGCCATCTGGCAAACCCACAGAATTTTTCAGTTCAATACCTGAGTCTTGCTCTTTTCAAACTCATTCTCCTCTGTGTCTGCTTTGTTGCCATGAGAATGCAGACCTGATTGACGGAAGCCAGCACTTAAACTCCTCTTGCTATCCAGCTACATGTATTACAGACATTCTGCTCAGCTACAAGCACCCTGAGGTCTCCTTCAGCATGGAGCAGGCTGGCGTGTAGCAAGAAACAGAGTGAGTGTCACCCTGGCCAGGGCCCAACCAGCCCTATGGCCCAGGGCCAGCTCCTCATCCTGTCAGGGGATTCATGTGGCTAGTGAAATTGACAACGCCACTCTTCCTGTCCCGGCCTTCACGTCTTCCTGCTTTTTTACTAAGCATTGTGCTAAGTTTGGGGTGCAGGCGGGGGGCATACTGAAGACATGCTGGGCAAAGTCCCTTGGTTTAATTATGGGGATAAGACACATGACCCGCCTCATGACAGACAGTATGGCCTTCATAAAGAAAGAAGTGAGCTGAAGTTCCAAAGGACAGAGGTGACCTCTGGCCAGCGTAATAAGGAAAGGAGGTAGTCCTTGAACTCAGTCCTGAAGGATGAAGTCAGCAAGAAGACACATCCAGCCATGTTTCTAAAAGCTGTACAGAAGCAAAGGGCAGGATATTCCAGACAGGAGAAATATGTGATCAGAGGCCAGTGGCAGAAATGGTGAATTGACTAGTGTGGTTGGAGCGGTGCAGAGGGTACCCAGAAGGTGCTATAAGTCTGTCTCTGAAAAATCTTTGACAAAAGACAATGAAAGTGAAGCCATCTGGCAAACCCACAGAATTTTTCAGTTCAATACCTGAGTCTTGCTCTTTTCAAACTCATTCTCCTCTGTGTCTGCTTTGTTGCAGGTTTTGTGTACAGCTTGGGAATGAAAAGGTTGATTTTTAAACCAACAGTATCTAGCAGCGTTGCGCCAAATTGCCATTGTGTTTGTGCACCTGGAATATCATGGCTCCTCTCCTCACATTTGGTTCCTCAGTGTGCTGTTCTTTTGGGTTCTGAGGGGGGTTTGCCATGTTTGCTTGTATGACCAAGTCACCAAGGAAATAAACAGGAAATCCATGTTCTCCATCTTTTGTGAAAGTGTATTTGAGTTGGTGGTTTGTTTGTGCTTTTTTTTTTTTTTTTTTTGGTTTTGTTTTTGATATGTTTTCTTTTGGAAGTAATTTTCTTTTTTTTTCTTCCTTTTTTATGGGGGGGGGAGTTGTTTTTTTCTTCCTTTCCCTTTCTGTAACAGGGGAGCAAAGCAGCTAGAGTTCAGAGGCCCACAGCCTCGGAGCCGCTCCCCTCCAGGGCCTTCATCGACAGAGCACCCTCCATTCCTCTGCATTGCTCTTCCAGAGGAGCACACCCGAAAGGAACACATCCTCTGGAATCCTAGTGGCTGGGAAAGCAGGAGAAGAAGGGGTGATGGTCTCTGGCACTTAGAGAACAAAAGGAGAGCAAAAAAAGAGAAACCCCAAGCCTGGAACCTGGAGAGGTCTTTACTGCTGGGATCCACTGAAAAATATGTCTGGCCCAGCCAAGATCATATGAAAACTTTAGCTGAGCATGGCCTGGCGTTGATGGGTTGCCAGTTAGAATGTCTCAGTTGGAGCCTTCTCTTTGGTGTATAACTCAGCTTCCCTCTTGTAACCCAGAACGTTGGTTGTCTTCACTGTTCTGCTAGTTCTACCCATTAGAGCAAACACCCAGCAGTGGTGCACTGTGCTCTTCGTGTCATCTTTCAGCCTCATTTTATATTGTGCTAGGAAATGCATTGTTTCTCCTTTCATATATGTTTATATATACTTTTCCCTTTCAGTCTCTTTGTCACAGGCAAGAGGAATAGGAGGTTGTCTTGGGTCTTGACTCTGTCCTAACCTCCTCCTCCTCCCTGGGCACCCTCAGCTCCTATATTTTAATTCTTGATCATGTAGGAATTGATTTGGTAAATGTTGATGATGTTATTATTATTATTATTGTTATTATTATTAATAAAGAAAAAAGGAATTTTTGTTTAAAAGAGCAATGTTTAACCAGATTCTGTTCTATTTGAATTGTGACTTGCACCTTTTGTTCCAAGTACTTTCTTTAGGCATTGTAATCGTGAACAGCTCTCACTGGCGCCAGTGCCAGGTGCGGCCGTCTCCTTTCCCCAGCTGAAGCAGCGCACACTAGATAGCTATTGTCTGTGTCATTATCTTTATTTCTCTTCACTGTTAGAAACCAAAGTCTTCTCTGCTGGCTGGGGGCTGAGTGGATCTGGGTTATCTCCTTCTGATCTTCCAAACAAGAGAGAGATGTTAAATATTCTGACTCTTGATCCTTTTTTCTGGGAAAGGAGCATAAAAGGTCCCTAGTCCCCCCCCCCCCCCCAAGACTTTCATCCCTAATTTGCACAGAAGAAAGCGGGTGCCCAGCATGGCCATCCTGATGTTGCTGGCAGGATCCCCATGCGCTTATCGTTCTCCACAGACACTGGCAGCTTGGCTCCTGGACCCTGTATCCCTCAAGTGGATTTCTGCAGTGCAAGAGCCTTCCTTGGGATCTGTCCCGTGTTTCTGTGGCCCCCAACCTCCCCTCCACTTGGTGGGGTCACCAGCTATTCACCAGAAGGGGGCTTACCAAGAAAGCCCTCAAAGCTATCATTTGACTTCTCTGGGCTTGTGCCAGCTCTGGTGCCCCTCAGTCACCCTGCCACTACCACACGGTCAGCCTGATCTGTTTACGTGGTACTGTATTCACGGAAGAGCAGATCACCACCCTCCAGCAACCACCCAGGTGAAAGCCAGTGAGCCTATTAACCGTGCCATCTTGCGAACTACACTTTTAAAGGATCATTGCTTTGTATTGTAGTAACCAATATGCGCAGTATATGTTGAATGTATATGAATATACTTTCCTATTTCTGTTCTTTGAAAATGTCAGAAGTATTTTTTTCTTTCTTGTTTATGTTGAACTAAAAAAGGATTAAAAAAAAAATCTCCAAACTCAAGTTGGTAAGACCTTTTGTTTTTTTTGGGGGGGTTACTTATAACTTAGTACCTTAGTTGGACAAGTGGGTGGAAACTGGAACACTGGAGGCTGGAGAGGTCTCCCAAGCTTAGGGTGGAACTTTGAGCAATTCATTATCTCTCCTCACCTTGTGAAACCAGCATTCTCCAGAAGCCTAAACCCAGCTTCACACTGTGTCCCCAGTCACCCAGCTTGGACTCTGCCCCTCAGAAGGGAGCATTTGAGTTTGCTGAGCCAGATGGAAAACAGATTCTTTGAAAGGAGTAGAAGGAGTAGAGGGAAGGAGATCCTCAAAGAGTTGGCACAGGCTGGAGCCTTTATGGTGACCCCAGTCAGCCTGGTGATGTGATGGCCAAATAAGTGTTAGGATAGAAAGAGGACTTTTCCTATCATTTCCTCTTTTTATCCACAGCTGGACTCCACAGGGCAGGGTAGAATTTCCAGCAAGTTCCCAGGCAGGGCTAAGACATAGCTGGTTGAAGTTTGTCTACAAAGAAAGCTTACTGAAGCTGGAATACTGACTGAATTTGCAGAAAGAAGAGAAGAGGAAGGACCTCTAGTCCCTGAGAGACTAGAAAGTCGCTGTGGTACCTTTGAGAACAAAAAAGAGCCTTCTCCAGAAGAGTCTGGAAATCCTCTGAGTCTGTACACACTCCCATGCAAGGCTAGGTGAGTCTGGAACCAAACAGTGATACATTTGGATGCCTTCCAACAACCCGTACTTCCTTTTGCAATAGGTGCCACTCCCTCCTGAATTCAGCCAGGGAGCCTTTAGGCTAGATGTAGGTAAGCTTCCAGAGGAAGCAGGGCTCTCCTGGCTATAGACCTGGAGATCCTTGAACTCCAGATTAAACAGAAGCCATGCTGACAGATCCTTCCGTGATCTTCTTTCTGACTTTGTGTCAGCCTCCACCCCACTCCAACTGCAAAGATCAGGAATTCAGAGGGCTGCTGTCCTCCCTCGTGCTGATCAAAGGAGCTCTGTCTTGGACTTAGTCTCCTAAACAGGGGGCAGGAGAGAAACTTGCATAGTTGGTTACAGTGCACTTCCCTAGGGTCTAACTTGGGGCTCTATCACAAGAGCTGCAACAGAATTGCACAATAGGAAATACTGGTTGGGGGTGGGGGTGGGGGCGCATGGAGGAGACAGTCCTTTCTCCCCTGTTCAGTCAGAACCTTTCCAATCCCATGGAGGAGACAGTCCTTTCTCCCCTGCTCAGTCAGAACCTCTCCAATCCCAACTCTTCCACCCTGGCCCACACCACTTGTTCTCAAGATGCAACGTTCTGAGCAGTGTCCGGTACAAGTCAGAATGCTTGAAAGTTTCCTAAGTCTCCCAAGGCCAGCTCCTTCATATGACCCATTTACCAGTCTGGTGATCCTTCCCTTAGTGTGCCAGTGCCATTCACTGAATAAATGTTTGGTGAGTGTCTTCTATGTGCCAGGCCTACCAGGGGACAGAGTCCTCTCAATGCAGACTAGGATGTTGGGACATAAATTGTGAAATGAGGCGCTAATCATTCTGAGCAAAATCCACTCCTGCAGCAGATACCAGCACTCCCAAATATATGAGGGAACCAGGGTCAGCATTTGGTGACCCAATTCCGAAACAGCTGCTCTGGAGACTCCCAGGATGAGGGGAAGAGGGTGGTGGGAATAAGGGCCTACGCTGGTGGGCCCTGCATCCACTAAACAGCTAGTCCACTCTGGGGGCACTCGACGCCTCTAACAATGACCAGCTGAACCTTAAGTCTGATTCTGCAATGAGCCCAGTGTGCTGCTGTTGGTTTTTCCACAGGAAGTCCAGAAAAGACTTCTTTCCTTTCTGAAATATTAGTAAAGAGTGGCTTGGCCTAGTTTAAGCCAAATATCTTGCAATGAAATGGGGTGGACACACTAGTGAAACAGTATATTAAAAAAGGAAACTTCCTGCTTGGTAAGACGCTGTCAAACAGCACTCCTGCCCTGATGCCTCGGAATAGCTGAGCCAGGAAACCAAGAAGTCCCTGAACAGAGCACAAGGGCTATGGGAGCCAGGGGCTCTGCTGCTGGTGGCCAGTATTAGCCACATCAAAGAACTAGAAGCCAGGCCTCCCATCTCCCAGCCCTGCCAGCAGTAAGTGCTAACAGCTGAAGGACACAGGGCAGTTCATAGCAGCTCTGAGCTGCAGTTTTCTCACAGGCAAAATAACAAGGGTAAAATCTGGCCTCTAGCTTTATGAGGACATACTAAGTGTACTATGAAAGTGCTTTGGTCATTAAAGAACTGTGCAATTGTTAGATATCAGGTTTAGCCATAATAATCATTTCAGTAATAAGCCAAAGAGAAAGGTAAAACAGGGACAAGTAGCTTGGAATCTGACAGGTAAGCTTCTGAGATCCTCCACCTGCTGGCTGGAAGGAGCTCTACCCCCCAAAAGAAAGGAACCTCTCTAGGCCTGAGACACCCATAAGCTGTCCCAGCAGGGGACCAGCCCCCATCCCACTCTCTAAACTATAGACAGCTGGGATGGCCAAGTGGTACTGAGGTCACTTCCCTTTCTGCATAGTCCCACAGACCATGGTTCCACTGAACTGGGGCTGGTTCAGTCCTGGAAAAGATGTCCTACATCTCAGCATCTGTAAGACAAGGCCAAGCAGAGACATGTGGGATTCCCTGCCCAACCCCACTTCTGCTGGCAGAAGCTGTAGTCTTGGGCTATGGTTTAATAATGGAAGTGTGTTCTTAGGAATAAGGGGATAGAATACCAGGAATTGAGATTCTGGGACACACAAAGAGAGTCACCAGTGGAGACTGGAAAAAGAAGAGGATGTCTCTCTCCTCAAAGCCCACTCTAGAGTAATAAAAAATAGCAACTGCTCTACCAGATGACCATATATCAACATAGAGGTACTAAAAATACAAAAATCCAAGAAAATATGACACCACCAAAAGAATACAGTAATTCTCAAATACCAGACCCTATAGGGCAGGAAACCCTGGAAATGACCATAAAGGAATTCTGAACAACAATCTTAAGGAAACTCATTGAGATATGAGAAGACTCATCAGACAACATAATGAGACAAGAAAAAAAGTCCAGGATATGAAGGAGGAAATTAACAAAGAGATTAATACCTTAAAAAAAGAGTGTAGTAGAACTCATGGAACTGAAAGATTCACTCAAGGTAATAAAAAAAAAAAAAAACACAACTGAGAGCTTTAGCAGGAGGTTGGAACAAGCAGAAGAAAGAATTTCTGATCTCGAAGATAGTCTTTTTGAAATAAGCCAGGAGGACAAAAAAAAGGAAAAAATAATTTTAAAAAATGAAGAAAATCTAATAAAAGAGCTAGCAGACAACCTTAAGTACACAAACACTTGAATCATGGGTATTCTAGAAGGGGAAGAGAAAGGAAAAGGCATGGGAAACTTATTCAATGAAATAATAATGGAAAACTTCCCAGGTATAGGGAGAGATATGGACTTTCAGATCCAGGAGGCTCAAAGAGTCCCAAACAGATTCAGCCCAACAAGATCCTTTCCAAGATGCATTATAGTCAAACTGGCAAAGCTCAACGACAAAGAGAGAATCTTAAAAGAAGCAAGAGAAAAGCGTCAAGTCACCTGTGAGGGAGCCCCTATCAGATTAACAGCAGACTTCTTAACAGAAACTCTATACGCCAGAAGAAAATGGGATGATGTATTCAAAATACTAAAAGAAAAAGCCCTGCCAGCCAAGAATACTGTACCCAGCAAGGCTATCCTTCAGAAACAAAGGAGACATAGTGTATTTTCCAGACAGACAAAGACTGCAGGAGTTCACCACCACATGACGAGCTCTGCAAGAAATCCTCAAGGGAGTCTTCCATCAGGAATCTGAAAACAATAATCATTTATCTTACTAGCAATAGTTCTATTCAAATTCTCTGTTTTTTCATAATTTAGTGGAATGTTTCTAGGAATTTATTCATTTCATCTAGATGATCTAATTTGTTGTTGACTAAGTTCCTTTCTAACAGTTTTACAAACATGTTCAAATTTCATGCTTAAAACAACACATTTATCTTACAGTTCTGGAGGTCAGAAGTCCCAAATGGCTCACACTAGGCTAAGACATGGAGTCACAGAGCTGTGCTCCTTCTGGAGGCTCTATGAGGAAGTCTGTTCTTTTGCCTTTTCTGCTTCTAGGGAGAGGTTGCCCACACCCCTTGGCTCATGGCCCCTTCCAGCAATCACGTGACTCTGACCTCTGCTCCCATCCTCATTCTCCTTGTCTGACTCTGACTCCTGCCCGCCTCTTGTATATTTGAGGACCCTTGTGATTACCTTGGGCCCACCTGGATAATCCAGGATAACCACCCCATCTCAAGGTCTTTTTTTTTTTTTTTTGTCTTTTTCCGTGTCCGGCAACGGATCGCAACCCTCAGTGTTGCCCCCGTACCGGACCGGGGACCGGCAACGGGATCACAACCCTCGGCGTTGCTCCCGCGCCTCGCTCAACCAGTGAGCGGGAACCGGTCTGCATGTGGGATCCGAACCCTTGGGCGGGAGCGCCGCCGCGCTTCCCAAGCGGTGCACTATCCAGTGCGCCACCGGGCCGGCCCCCATCTCAAGGTCTTTAATCACATTTGCAAAATCCCTTTGCCATGTAATACAGGTAACACAGTTGCAGGCTCTAGGGATTAGGACATGGACATCTTTGGGAGCCATTATTCTGCCTACCACAGAGTAATGCCTAGAGGATAACATGTTCTACCATTATCTTCATTCAACAAATAAGAAACTGAGGTGCAGGGAGGTTATCCTTGCCCAGGGGTCATATAGCTAGTAAGTGACAGCTGGGATTCAAATCTAAGGTGTTCTGGCTCCAAAATCTTCTCTGAGGTGAAAGGCATGAGACCAGCTAGACTGGGAGAGGCCTGGAGGCCAGTCACTCCCAGCAGGCAGAGATGCCAGGCTGGTTTCCAGAGTGTTAGGGAGTGTCCCGGGGAGCTGGTGCAGGGCACATTTCTGCCCTGGGTCCTAAGTCCAGAGACTTGGGTTCTAGGTCCAGTCCTGCCTCTGACTCCCTGAGAGATGAGAGACGTTGGGCAAATTCCTTCCACTCTCTCCAGTCTGCTCGTCTGTAAGTCAGTGGGGTAGGGAGAGGCTGGAGTAGTTGATCTCAGAGTTCCTCTCAGCTTTGCCACTCACAGGCTCTGTGACTCGGGTCCTGTCAGTGACCTGGCGAGGGAGGTCCTGGGCCTTCCAGGAGAAACACTGTAAGGTGGAGCTGCAACCACGTACAAATACACAGCCCTTTACATTCCTGGGAGCCTCTAACAACCCTGACCGTTCTTGTCCCCATTTTGCAGACAGGAAACTGAGGCTCAGAGAGATTACACAACTGGCTCACAGTGCTCCTCCAGCAAGATGGAGGCAAGGCGAAACGAAAAACCAGGTCTGCTGCCACCTCTTAGTCCGAGGGTCTCCCCAACACCAGTGGTTCCTAAGGGCTGGTGTCCATTCTCCCCTGTGTGGGACCTTCAATTTAATTGACAAATTCTCTGACTTAATTCTGAGATTATGCCTTTTTTGGTGTTAAAAAGTCTTTCCTTTTTTTGAAATGATGATCATGGTAGATGGTGAGGTTTTTCATGGTTTTTTGGTTTTGGCTTTTTTTGGAGGGGGCAGAGGGTACTATCTTCATAGGACAAAATTAAAAGTTGGCAACTCTGTGTTGGTCTCTAGAATTTGTTTTGAAATGTGAGAAGTCTCCGAAATCTCATTCTGGGGGCCACTGAGCTGCTCTCCATTCTCTCCAGGAAACTCCCTAACGCTTCAGTTTCCTGGGGTTTACTGGTTTGGGAGGCCTGCAGAGGGATGGAGACAGGTGTGCAGGGCCTACTGGGACCAGAGGAGAGACCAGTGTTGGAGGGAGGAAGGGGCAGGGGCAGGGTGGGAAGCAGTCTCCCTAGAATGCAAGAAGATGTGGGAGAGGTGTCCTCCTGAGTGGAAAGTCCCAGAGTCCCTGCATCCTCTTCCTGCTGCACTGGTACAACGGACAATGGCACGCACACACTCTCCCAAGGGGGGGCAGGGGACCCTGGGGACCTACAAGCCTGGACCACTCCCCTCCCGCCCCCACCTGAACCCTTGATCCCTGCTCTGCAGCCCCCGCTGCTTCCTGTTTGCCCACTCTATTTGCCTGGCCCCAGGGACAGAGCTGATCCTTGAACTCTGAGTTCCACATGGCTAGGATCAGTGAGCAGATACAGGGAGACAGGGCCTGAGCTGGGCTTATCAGCCTCCCAGCCCATCCCCTGCCTGGAGTCATAAATAGCCGGAGAAGAGCTGGCGCCCACAGAGTGCTGCGGAGCTCGAGGAGGTAAGTGCTGCTGGCTGCTCCAGGTTACTCTGGCCCCCAGCTCTAGGCACTGGGAGCACAGGCTCTGTCCCCTTCCAGGGCTCTGGGCACTTGAGGCCATCTCCCCCTCTGTGTCTCTCCTCCTCCCTTGGCTGGAATGAGTGGGGGAGCATAGGGCTCCTGCATGCTAGAGACCCCCTGCTCAGCCAGCCCCTCTTGTCCTCCAGGTCACCCACGCCCTTTCAGGATGAAAGCTGTGGTGCTGACCTTGGCCGTGCTCTTCCTGACAGGTAGGTCCCCTCCAACCTAGGCAGGCAGCCATGGTGGGTGGGGAGGGCCTTCTCTCTAAACCCTTGTGGTACACCCTCCTGGGCACAGGGAGCAGAATTTCTCACCATCCCTCTCTTCCCCGCTCCACGCTCGGCATTTCAGCTCAGATCTGGCCCGGAGCTGGCCTGATCTGGTCTCTCCTCTCACCTCCAGGGAGCCAGGCTCGGCATTTCTGGCAGCAAGATGAACCCCAGTCCCCTTGGGATCGAGTGAAGGATTTTGTCACTGTTTACCTGGATGCAGTCAAAGAAAGTGGCAGAGACTATGTGTCCCAGTTTGAAGCCTCCGCCATGGGAAAACAGCTCAAGTAAGGACCCAGTCTGGGCTCTGGGGCAGAGGAAGAGGCTGCCAGGCCTGTGGGAAGATGTCAGAGCCAGACTGTCCAAATCTTTACCTGTTGTTTGACAAGCTGGGCCCCACAGATGGTCTGGATGGAGAAACAGGAATGAGATCCCCAGGCAGGGTCACAGGCACCCCAGCAAGGGACAGACCAGTGTTGCCTGATCAATAATCACAGCAACACATTCTGCCTGCAAGTGCAGCAAGCCCTTCATCCTCATCACCTCCTGCTCTGCTCCTGTCCAGCAGCAGTGCCGGCTGTCTTCAGACAGGAGAGTGGACTTCAGACAGGAGTATGGAGGCTAGGTCCTTCAAGGGCCCAACTTTGGGGACAGTCAAAAGTGGGCACTAATCCCAGCTCTGTCTCATACTAGCTGGTCTCTGTGCCTCAGCCCATCTGTACAAAGGGCCATGGTGGTGGTGGAGGCAGGGGTATTGGTATGGGAAAGGCTAGGGCCACCGCTCCTGCGCAGTCAGGGACAGGTGATGTGCAGGGCTCACCCCAGGTAAGCTGGGCTGCTGGGACCGCAGCTCCGGGGCAGTCCAGGGTGCCTGGGAGAACAGTCCTCAGCCTCTCTCTCTCCTGCTCCAGCCTGAAGCTCCTGGACAACTGGGATAGCCTGAGCTCTCCTGCGCAGTCAGGGACAGGTGATGTGCAGGGCTCACCCCAGGTAAGCTGGGCTGCTGGGACTGCAGCTCCGGGGCAGTCCAGGGTGCCTGGGAGAACAGTCCTCAGCCTCTCTCTCCTGCTCCAGCCTGAAGCTCCTGGACAACTGGGATAGCCTGAGCTCAACCTTCACCAAGGTGCGCGAACAGCTCGGCCCGGTGACCCAGGAGTTCTGGGACAGCTTGGAAAAGGACACAGCGGGGCTGAGGCAGGCGATGAACAAGGATCTGGAGGAGGTGAAGAAGAAGGTGCAGCCGTACCTGGACGAATTCCACAAGAAGTGGCAGGAGGAGATGGAGCTCTACCGCCAGAAGGTGGAGCCGCTGAGCGCGGAGCTCCGCGAGGGCGCGCGCCAGAAGCTGCAGGAGCTGCAGGAGAAGCTGGGCCCGCTGGGCGAGGAGATGCGCGACCGCGCGCGCGCCCACGTGGACACGCTGCGCACGCAGCTGGCGCCCTACAGCGACGAGCTGCGCCAGCGCCTGGCCAAGCACCTCGAGGCGCTCAAGGAGACAGGCCCCGGCAGCCTGGCCGACTACCACGCCAAGGCCAGCGAGCACCTGAGCTCGCTCCGCGAGAAGGCCAAGCCCGCGCTCGACGACCTCCGCCAGGGCCTAATGCCCGTGCTGGAGAGCCTCAAAGTCAGCCTCATAGCCGCCTTCGAGGAGGCCACCAAGAAGCTGAACACCCAGTGAGCTCCCGCCATCGCCGCCGCCCTTTTCCAGCGTTCCGTGGCTTAGAATAAACGTTTCCAAGGTGGGCAGCGGCTTCTTTCTTTGGGGAGAAGGAAGGGGGGTGTGGAGCAGTGGAAGGGACCTCCAGGGGAGCCTGGGTGGGAGCCTTTGGCCCCGGAGCAGGGGACGTTCAGCCGGACCTCAGCAGCTCCGAGGCCAGAGTGGGTTTCTTGAGGGCCTTCATCGATGCTGGAGGACCTGCTGGGCGCCTGGCTGGTGAGGAGTGAGGGCGTAGGGTCCTCACCAAGACTCAAACAGAAAGGAAGTAGCAGAGGGCCAGGCAAAGCGCCGGACCATCCAATGCCAAGTGCCCCGAAAGTGCCTCAAACAATAAGGGCTGCAGCCCAGGGTGGGGAGGGTCAGGAAACAGGTTTGGCTTTGCTGGGAGAAGTGGGCTCCCTGTCCCCAGAGGTGTTCCCAGGTGGGAGCTGGCCACGTGGAAGTAGGTGTCTACAGAGCAGGGGACATGGGCCTCTTCCAGCCCTCTGGCTCCAGTGAGGGTAGGGTGGGCCTCAAGGAGCTGGAAGGATTTGGCCAGGTGCAGATGAAGTGCTTGGAGCTTGCTCCTTTCTCCTTTATTAACCCAAAAAAGGCTTAAACAACCACTTCGCTTTCTTCTTCACAAGTATCCCTCTCCTACTACACCCACCTACCCAGAAACCGGGCTGTTTCCTCAGGAAGCCAGCCGTTCTACCCAGGGGCTCCACGCACTGCCTCCCCTCTTTCTGCCAGCTCTGGCCCAAGTCGGAAAAATAACCACCACCTCTTGCAGGTAATTAGCACATTTTTATTCTCAAGGTGCTTTCATATCCACCATCTCACTGCATCCTTCTTAAAATCCTGGATAGATTGCCATTAGATCCATGTGACAGATGAGAAGGCTGAAGCTTGCAGATGTGAAGTCACTTGCCGAGTGAAAGTCAGGATGGTCTTGATTGTCCTTTTTAGACCCATCTGTCCCTGTGCATCCATGATTATTAAAAAAAATAAAAGTGTGCAGCCAGGTGCTTAAGCTCACGTGGGTGTACACACAGGCATGCACATTCTCACATGGACATCCCTGCTCACAGCCGGCCCCTCTCCACAGTCAGGTCTGTACATCCCCATGTGCCTGCAGGTGGTTTCACAGATCTGGCCCGTGCATCTTCGGAGCTTTCCCTGCCCTCTTCCTGCAGGGCATTTTGCCCCATGTGCAGGTCTCTGGGTAATATGCCCTTTATCTCCAGTGTATCTTAATGACCCCTTGGATCAGGGAGTGGGCATCTTTGTTCCTAACCACCCAGAGCTACAACGGTAGGTGTCAAGCCAGATTTGGGTGAGAACATTTTCCAGGTATGAGTGCTGAGATCCCTGGCTTTAGTTGGGTTGGAGGAGAAGCCCACATAGATTTCTAGAGAGAAGCAGCTCCAAGTAGAGCTGGATGTTCTGATGCTATCAAGATCTGTAAAGGAGCCCCCACTACACCTGGCATAGGAGTAACAAAGCTTTCTTCTGGGCCAACTGAGCAGCTGAACTGGGCCCAAGGTCTGGCCCTGCTATTTGCTGGCTCTGTGACACTGGGCAAGTGCCTTCACTTCTCTGAGCCTGCTTTTCATCTGAACAGTTGAAGGGGGGTGTGTCTGCTCAAGTCATCTATGGTTCTGGAACTCTCTGACCTGAGCATCCGTTGGGTGGTGGGGACACAAGGGAAGCAGCCTCTGTTGGGGTGACCTTGTGTTCCTTCTTGGTTCCCAGGACACATGGTTCTCACTCCTATCCTGGTCCTAAGAGGCCAATCAGCTCAGTTCTAACAATGGCAACCATTCACCAGGCACCTTTGACATGCAGATACTGTGCCAAATGCTTTTAAACATTGTCTCATTTCATTCTCACAACACACCTGCAGTGGAGGTGGTGTTACTGCACCCCCTTTACAGATAAGAAACAGGCTGATATAAAGCAGTGCAGCCAAGCTGTCTCTTACTCCAACCGCTACTCATGTGGCCTCCTTCCCTCAAGTGTGCTTGAGAGGGCCAGGTGGCCCCGCTAGCACAAGTCAGCTCCACAATTTTGGTGGACACACACAATCTCAACTCTATGATGACATAAAAGTGCTAGGCAAGTGCCTGGCAAAGAGCACACACTCAAGTCATGTTGAGCGGCCCTTGATAATTCATCAAGTTATTGTCAACCCCAGTATCCCTACTGAACTTCCACATCAACCTGTCAAGGCAGGCAGGCTAAGTAGGGTTATTCCTGCCTTACAGATGAAGAAACTCAGGCCCAGAGACCACCCAGCTACTAAGAGGTGGGATGGGCACTGGCCCCCAGGCCTGGTTGAGTTGGAGCCAGTCCAGTGCCCACCCACAGAACAGCCCGACCCACCCCCATGCCCAAACATTCATGGCACGCGTGGGATGGCCCACTCACGGCAGCTTCTCGTCCAGCTTTATTGGGAGGACAGCCTGCCTGGAGATGGCTGAGTCTGGGGCGGGGTGGGAGGGCAATGAGAACACTGTCCCTTTCCGGTGACTTGTGGGGGCAGCCCTGGAGGCTGCAGGGCCCAAGGATCTGGCAGGATGAATGGACAGGTGGACTCGGGCTGTCGATGCCTCAGGAGGCCTAAGTTAGTTTGGGTTCACGGTTCAAATCCCAGAGCCCGGAGAGCTTGTCCTTAACGGTGGTCCAGTAGTCTTTCAGGGAGCTGAAGCCGTCGGTCACCCAGCCCCTGGGGATTAAATCAGTAAGAGGAGGTGACAGGTGGATGTAGAAGCTTGTGTGTAGGCAGTGGTGACCGCGAGGCCCACTCCTTTTTCCCCGCTGGCTCCCCCTGCCACCCTCCCAACCTCACCCAGCAATGGCCCTGAGACCTCAGGCAAGAACCACCTACGGCTGCCACCTAGGCAGAAGAGATGCCGAAGGTGGTGAAGGGACCCCAGCACAAGTCTAAATTCACATTTCTCCAGGCTGGGTCAGACTTTTGTGTCAGGCAAGAACCACCTACGGCTGCCACCTAGGCAGAAGAGATGCCGAAGGTGGTGAAGGGATCCCAGCACAAGTCTAAATTCACATTTCTCCAGGCTGGGTCAGACTTTTGTGCTCCCAAGGGTCTGAGGCACAAACAGATTGAGTGGGGAGATGGGCGAGGGCAGGGCTGTCGTCGTATTCTGTGCAAATGGTGCCCCCTGAACTTGTACAACCTGGTGGCTCTGAGTGGGATGGGCCAGAGGGACATAGTGTCTCATTTGGAAAATCCCTGGAGGAGTAATTAGCTGTGAGACCTGGGACAAGTCACCTAACCTCTCCGAGCCTCAATTTTCTCATCTGCAAAGTGGGAAAAATAATACCTACTCTACAGTCTGAGGACTAAAAACCTTTGTGAACACCTCTGCTATGTAAAAGCCAGCCAATGACAGCGGAATGGAGGTGGGGAAGAGGTTAGGGGAGAGGACTAATGGCCAGGGCAGGATGGGAGAGGAACAGACTTATGCTCACACAGGGCGCAGGTCTTGGAACAAGGCAGAAACACAACCCTGCGCCCTGGGCTGAAATAGGGTCGGGTAGGGCCTCCCGGGGCAAACCTCTAGGCAGACTATCAGAAAAGGAAAACAGAAGCGAGGGCTAAAGTGGCTGCCTTAGGGCTGTGCTGGGGAGAAAGGAGGGACACAAGAGGAATGGAGCCCCATTTCTGTGATGTCACCCACAGCAGCACGACCACGGCCCTGTGAGAGCTCAGAGAGGTGCAGGCCCTGGGTAGGCTGGGAGGGCCACGGTCTTGTTGCCAGGGCTCCCACCAGGGCAGGGACAGAGGGGAGCTGAGGTCGCTGGCGTGGAGGACGGGGGAGGAGGCCTCTGGGCGTACCTGGCCTGCTGGGCCACCTGGGACTCCCGCATGCTGGTCAGCGCATCCTTGGCGGTCTTGCTGGCGTGCTGCACGTAGCCCTGCATGACACTGAGAAGGGAGGCTTCCTCGGTCTCCACAGCTCCTGCAGACAGAGCAGGGCTGAGCCGGGGTGGATCAGCCTCTGGGAGAGCCCTTCGCTTCTGCCTGGTCACACCCATCAGGGCCCAGGATCCCTAAGCCACCTCCCGCCCTGCTCCCAGCCCAGTCCCCACAAAGTGCTTACGGGCAGAGGCCAGGAGTACGAGGAGGGCAGCAACGAAGAGCACCCGGGGCTGCATGACACCTCTGTTCCTGCGGGGAAGTGTCCTGTGAGGGGCACCCCACCCCCCACCTCTGGACCCCTCCCTGAGGGAGTGGAGAAGGGGCATGCTCCCATGCAAATATGGGTTCTCAGACAGGGGACTGGATGCCCAGGCCCAGAGGGAGGGATGGAGCAGAAATCCTGCCTGAAGGGGAATCAGGATTCTGCTCCTCCCCCGGGCCTCAGCTTTCCTGTTTGGGGGAAATGCTGGCCGGTTCACTCACTTAGTTAGAGTGCGGTGTTGTAACACCAAGGTCAAGGGTGTGGATCCCCATAAAGCCACCCGCAAAACAAAACAAAACAAAACCCGTTGCAGGGGACAGGGGTGTCTAAGGTTCTTCCAGCCCTAAGCACGCAGGCTGAGGGGAAGTGTGCAGACTCGAAGCTGGTGCCAGCCCCAGCTCTGCCACTACCTTCTCTGTAGCTTTGGGCAAGTGACCTCCCTTCTTGGGCCTCCATTTCCCCCGATATACAACTGGGGGTGGGGGCCACCCATCAAGCCCTAGGGCGTCCTTGGTTCCAGCAAGCTCTTCTCCAGGCTTGCTGGCTGGCTGGGCAGGCAGGGGGCATCCTGTGCCCCTTTCCACACTCTCCCCTACCCGTCCACCCCCAGGACCATTACCTGGAGCAGCTGCTTCTAGGGACGAACAGAGCAGGCAGGCAAGAGGGTTCTGACCTGTTTTATATTGTCCCCGGGGCAGTGGGCACTGAGGGCCCAGAGAGCTGGGCAAAGGTCATCTGCTGACCAGTCAAGACCAGGGCCTGAGGCAGAGTGGCCACAAGCAGCCAGCTGCCGGGAGCATTGGGAAATCCTGAGAGACTGTGCCCACACCCCTCTCCTACCACCCCTGCAGCTCAGACAGCCTCAGGAACTGGAGGTGCACTGGGGAGCCCCCATTCCTTCCAGCAGACTGGCGCCCCAGGGAGAAGCTAGTGAGGTGGGGACAGGCCAGGGGCCTCAGGGCCCATCTCAGCCCTTCACACTTGAATTTTCAGGCCCTCCCTCCCCTGTCCCCCAAGCCCAGCAAGCAGTGGGGAGCAGGGGGTAGGGTGGTCCAGGCGGGTGATGGGCTTCCTCAGACTCGAGAACTCCTGGGGACAGGCCAGGGGCCTCAGGGCCCATCTCAGCCCTTCACACTTGAATTTTCAGGCCCTTCCTCCCCTGTCCCCCAAGCCCAGCAAGCAGTGGGGAGCAGGGGGTAGGGTGGTCCAGGCGGGTGATGGGCTTCCTCAGACTCGAGAACTCTGAAGACCACTGGGCAGAGGCGTGTGTGGGGGGCAGGGGGACACGGCGGGGTTCACACAACCCCTCCCCAGCACCTCTGGGCTTCAGCAGCCTCCCCCTCGCAGGGCCCAGGGCAGGGGTTGGTGGGAGAAGGGCAAAGGCCTCTCTGAGCCCAAGGCCTTTGTCCCCCCTCCTCCCATGCTCCTTACCTTGCCCTCTGGACCCACTGATAACATTCCCTGGGGCAGGGGCTGGGCTCATGGCTGGGCCCTCCCCGAACCACGGCAGCAGGGACTGATTGTCTCGCCTCTGGTTCCTCAGCTCAGAATAGCAGCCCTTGTAGCCCCCCAGCTGTGTGGGCAACTGGAAGGAACAGGGGGGGTGAGGCCGGGCTGGTGAGCAGAGACCACAGAGTGCTCTGGGGGCTGTCGGCTGTCCAGGAGAAGCCTCCGGGCCTTCTCGTGGCTAAGACGTCCCCCAGGCCCACTCTGGGAGCCACAGCCTGGATGGCAGGATCAGGGGGCTTTGTCTTCTGGATACTAGGACTTCGAAGCCAAGACGTCCTAGGTCTAAATAATGTCGTTTATTCGTACTCCTACGACCCATGGCCAGAGGGCTAACATCTCAGTGCCTCAATTTTCTCCTCTGTAAAATGGGAGTAGAATACCAGTTTCTCAGAGTTGTGGTGAAAAGTAAATAAGATATATACAAAGCAGCTGGTCCATGGAGGGGGCTCGGTAATCTCTCTCGCTTCTTCCCAAGCACTGTGCCCTTCCTTTCCTGACAGCATAGTCTGAAGGCAGGAGGTACCTCCGACGTAGAAATAGGGCATTTGGCAGGCAGCCATCCTCTCAGGGAGAAGTAACTAACCCCACAGTGTGAAATCGTCCCAAGCACTGTGCCCTTCCTTTCCTGACAGCATAGTCTGAAGGCAGGAGGTACCTCCGACATAGAAATAGGGCATTTGGCAGGCAGCCATCCTCTCAGGGAGAAGTAACTAACCCCACAGTGTGAAATCGGAGACCTGAGAAAGTGGCCTGGCCTCGCTCTCAGAATTCTTTATCCATGGCTGAACCTTGAAATCCCTCTATTAGAGATTCATTCTTTTGACTTAAGACTTTGTTTTCTGTTGAAATGCAAATCATCAGACTCCTGTGAAGTAGCCATGATTAATTCCATTTTAAAGGTAAGAAACCTAAGGCTCAAAGGGGTAGAGATCTACCTAAGTGCACAGCCCACCAGCGGTAGGTTGGGAACCAGGTCTTCAAACAACCAGGGTGGTACCAGACAGCCTGGAGAGATGAGACCCTTACCAGTCACTGACCCTGCAAAGAAAATCCACTTCAGATCTCTTTCTGAGATCAGACAGGTGCTGGAGTGAGCAGGGAAGGCAGGCAGTTGCAAGGTCACTGAAGGATTTGGGCACCGGGGAAGGTAGAGGCCAACCGTACCCACTTTCTTCTGTTCTGGTGTATTCCTTAGCCCCAGAGGTGAAGGACACGGTGGGCATCCAAGATTCCAGGCTGCGTCGGGTGCAAGGTGCTCGGCCCTGGGCATGCTAGAATGGGCTGGCTGGGTCACGTGGCCCCGGCTCCTCCAACTCCCTTTCCATCTGTGTGGAGAGTCTGGAGGGGCCTGCTTTCTCTCTCCTGTGAGGCAATGGGCCACTGAGCCCAGGGAGGTCAGAAGCTACAGGCAGAGAGACCCAGCGGGGTGGTGCCGAGCTGAATGGAGAGCCCAGATGTGCGGACCCATGCAGCTGGGAGTGCCTGTGCTCCTCCTCCCAGTCCAGCATGGGCCTTGGTGGGAGCCCTCTCAGTGGACTGCTCCCCAGGTCCCGGGAGTAGGCCACGATGGCGGGGAGGAGGAGGGGGCTTGGCCGGCTGGGGCTGAAACTGGTCCTCTGGGGTTGGGCCAGCTCTGTCTGCCTGTGCTTGTGTCCAGGTGAGGATTGGTACATGAGCCCCTGGGATCATGCCCCTGCCACCAGGCAGGGCTGGGCAGCCCTGATTCAGCCCTGCCAGCCAGAAGCCCTTGTCCAGCACACCCCTCCATGCTGGAAGTTCCTCCTAGTATCCTGCCCAGACCCATCCTAGGACAACAGGAGCTAGCCCCCTTTAGCTCTGCCACGGGAGGAGGGCTGGTGTGAAGCATATGTAGGGACTCGTGTCTGTGTGACTTGCCTGCCCCTGGCTGAGCCTGGCCCATCTGCTCCTGATGCTGACCTCTGGAATGACCCCTGGTTTGACCTGTGTGGCAGACAGGAGGGGAGGCTGTAGGGAACGCCGAACTATTAGCCTCAGCGCCTCACCAAGCCATAGGTCTGTCTGCTGCGCAGACAAGGAGACTAGGGCTCAGAGAGGGTCGGGACTTGCCCAAGATCACGCAGGCTAACTAATGTGGCCGTCCCTTGACTCACAGGACCAGGCCTGGCTGGAAGGCAGAGCCTGCTCTACCCTTCAGCAGCTTGCACTTGCTAAGATGGGCACAGGGCTCTCATTCTCTCTGTACTCCCAACACAAATCCATCTACACACAGACCCAAAACACACCCACAGACTGGGCAGTAAACAGTTCATTAATGGTGTCACATCTATGGCATCTTGGGAGGCTATGCCGATCCTGAAGCTCCTGGCCTGAGCTTCGTGCCCACAGACAGTTCAGATATTTGCACACTTCCCTCAATCTGTCCACATCCTGGCAGATACTCTCGGACATGCTCAAATGGCACAGACACTCCCAGTGTCAGTGCACCCAGGCAGGTGGGTGGCAGGAGCACCTCTGGACTTGTCACACGCTGGCGGCACCTGTTGTTCAGATCGTAAGTCCAGGAGGTCAATGTGCAGCTGAGGTGTCCTTTGTGACTAATTCCCCTCCTCAGCTCTGGCCCAGTGGGAAGGGACAGGGGCACTGAGCACTGACCTTTGTGCCCACTGCAGGCTGGACTGCGCCAGATTTGGGGGCAGGACCAGCTCAGTGTCACAGGGAAGTGAACCTTTCAGTGGTAAAACATGGCTGACATTTAATGA
>NW_007733326.1:34747-43732 GCF_000696425.1 Galeopterus variegatus | reverse complement strand
TGCACCCAGGCAGGTGGGTGGCAGGAGCACCTCTGGACTTGTCACACGCTGGCGGCACCTGGTGTTCAGATCGTAAGTCCAGGAGGTCAATGTGCAGCTGAGGTGTCCTTTGTGCACCCAGGCAGGTGGGTGGCAGGAGCACCTCTGGACTTGTCACACGCTGGCGGCACCTGTTGTTCAGATCGTAAGTCCAGGAGGTCAATGTGCAGCTGAGGTGTCCTTTGTGACTAATTCCCCTCCTCAGCTCTGGCCCAGTGGGAAGGGACAGGGGCACTGAGCACTGACCTTTGTGCCCACTGCAGGCTGGACTGCGCCAGATTTGGGAGCAGGACCAGCTCAGTGTCACAGGGAAGTGAACCTTTCAGTGGTAAAACATGGCTGACATTTAATGAGCACTTACTATGTGCCAGACACTGTTCCAAGCATTACACAGATCATCTCACTGAATCCTCACGGCCTAGGAGGCAGGTACTATGTCCCACTGAGGCAACCAAGGCTCAGAGAGGTCACAATACTTGCCCAAGGCCACACGGGCAGTAAGTGGTGGAGTCTGGACATAAACCCAGGGAGCCGGAATCCAGAGCCTGCACTCAGCGACTACTGAGAGATGGCACGGGCTGCTCCAGGAAGGAGTGAGCTCCTGGACACTGGAGGCAACCATTGGTTATGTGGGAACCACAGCAAGGTAATGGGGTCTGGTAAAAGGGGTGCCAGCATCAGAGGCCTTTTAGCTGCTTTCAGCCCCATGAGACAACAAGCCACATGTAGTGTCTAAAAACATGAAGACATGATAAATCAGAGTTAGCACAGTTGTGGTCTATTCTGATGGCTTTCATGTTTACAAATAACTGGAATCCACCTACGTGTTGGGCACTGTGCTCATGGATGGGAGCCAACAGTGTGATAGGATGAGCGTTATTTCATAGTCATTGAGGGTGGTGAGGCCCAGGAGAGGGACCCAAGCTGACTATGGTGTGTCGTCTTCTCAGTGGATGCCTTCCTGTGACTGTGCATGCTATCACACTTGGACATGCCTCCTGGGCACCACCATCCTCCTCCATCCCCTGCTGAGAGGGATCCTAGAGCCTCAGGTCCTGAGATTCTGCACAAGCCCACTGCTCCTGCCTAGGGAGTATGGCTGGGGGTGGGGAGAGCTGGAATCAGACCTCGGGCTGGCCCCACCCCATCATCCTCTTCTGGACCACCTGGCGACCCTCAGCAGGCTGGGTCTCACTCTGCCACTCTCAGTAGAGGAGTGAGCATTCTATACTACATTCCCTGCTTTAGTTCAAATCAGGAAAACAATATTATTATTAATAATAATAATAACTGCGACTATTTTCCAGTGCTTGCTTTGTGCTAGGCTCTATACTACTCACTTCACAAGCAGCATCTCATTTAACATACCTAACAATCCATTATTCAGAGGAGAAACTGAGGCTCAGGGCTTTGAATGGCCAGACTAAGGTGGCACAGGGTGGCAGTGGTGAGACACGAAGCATGTTTACAATTAAACCCTTCAATGCAGGGCCCTGCCCATACCAGCCACCTGCCCAGAGGCTCTCAAGGGCCCTGTCTTCCTGGGTGCACCTGGATAAAAGATCTACATCTTAGCTCGTTGCCCCATCTGCAGCCCTGGATGGTCCCAGTTCAGTGTCTGGTGCTCTGAGATGGTGTCAGGGTTAGAGGCAGATGTGAGGATGGGGCGCTCTCTCCATTGGGGCAGTCAGGAGAGACATGAACTTTGCCCCCCAAATCTGGCACAGACGCTGAGCTGCCAGCAGGGCCTCTGAGGCATCTGTCCTGGGCTCAGGGTCGTCCCTTGGCTGCGTTTCTCCCACAGCTCTTGTCCCCGCCTTCTACACTGGGTGGGATACGAGCACAGGACAGCTGCTTCTGACTGTGCCTAAGCTCCAGATTGCTGTCAGCTTCCACGTAGGCTTAGGGTAACTAAAGTCCAAGAGGATTCCTGGGAATGTGTCACCTTCCAGCGTGGAGTCACACTGGGGGAGGGAGGTGGGGAGGGCAGCCTGGTGAGGTTTAAATGGCTGGTGGCTCTGAGTTTCAGTCAGTTCACACAGCAGCACAGGTGAGCTGCCCGAGGACCTCTCTTCCACTCCCTCTGATTCCAGGAATAATTCAGCTTGGCACGAGACTCCTGAAGCCCAGCAAAGAGCCCAGGATGTTCCTGAAGGCTGTAGTCCTGACCCTGGCCCTGGTGGCTGTCACCAGTGAGTAGAAGCTGTCTTTGGATGGGGCTCTCAGGCTGCTGCAGTGCGTGGGGCAGGGTGGAGAGGCTGCACCAAGGCAAGAGGGCAGTTCTGAGTGCCCATTGTCAGCCCCCAGCTGCACCCAGTTGCCACCTGGCTCACAGGAGAGCTGACCTATTCCTAGTGGTGGGCCCACTGGCACTGGTGCTATGCCAGTTTCACATGTCCTTGTGGTTTCCAACCAGCCAAGCCCAGAGAGGGAAAATGGGGGGTTGGGCTCCTCACCGTCATCCAGTCTGCAGCTCAGAGCTGGTGCAGAGGGGTGAGGAAGGAGACGAGTCCTCAGCAGTTGCTCTCTGCTCCCTGCCCAGGTGCCCGGGCTGAGGTCAATGCTGACCAGGTGGCCACTGTGGTGTGGGACTACTTCAGCCAGCTGAGCAACAATGCCAAGGAGGCTGTGGAAAATCTCCAGAAGACTGAACTCACCCAGAAACTCAAGTAAGAGGGGCTACGTCTTGCAGAGTGGTGCTTCTTAAAGACCATGCAATGCATTGGCAAGGGCTCAGCTTAGAAGCAGGAGACCTGAGTTTAGGATACCCACTGTCCTGCCACTAACCCACTGAGTGACCTGAGGTCTCTGGATCTAGCTACCACATACGTAAACAGGGAGGTTGGACTGAATAATCCCTAAGGTGTCTTGCTGCTTTAACATTCTAGAGTTTGACAAATGGCCACATCCTGTCATTGAAGCTCATGGGAGAAAGAGAGGGAGGAAAATGTCGTGTGAGCTGGGTCTTATACATCCCAGGACAAGCCCCAACGAAATCAGGGGAAGGGAAGTGGGGATATTTGGGAAGCCTCTAGAAACAAGCAAGGACTTCAGCACCTCGTTCCGCTAGGAGACACAGAGGTGGAGAATGCAACATTCTGTTACACAGTGTGATCTTAGGTCCCAGCACACCAAGCTGGGAAGGACCTAAATGACCAACCCTATACTTTACAGACAAGGAGGGGAAAGAAAGCAAACTGCTTGAGGTCATGTGATAAGCAGATACTGAGACTAAAAATCAGAGTGAGATCCAGAGATACAAATGCAAGGTAACAATTTAGTCCACTATATCCAATCTCTCAAATCCTAAAGTCATGTGATAAGCAGATACTGAGACTAAAAATCAGAGTGAGATCCAGAGATACAAATGCAATGTAACAATTTAGTCCACTATATCCAATCTCTCAAATCCTAAGCCACCATAGGGAGGGCCACAAGGGACAAGATGGGTGAACTGTGTACCCTGAACACTCACCTGTCCTGGGCAGGTGTGTATAAGGTGAGTAGTATGCAAGTGGACAGAGTCCTGCCGTGTAATGCCAAGTGTAACGGTGCCCCCCTTTACCCTTCCCCGGCAGCGCCCTCTTCCAGGACAAACTTGAGGACGTGAACACATACGCGAGTGACCTGCAGAAGAAGCTGGTGCCCTTCGCCACGGAGCTGCATGAACGCCTGACCAAGGACTCGGAGAAACTTAAGGAGGAGATTCGGAAGGAGCTGGAGGAGCTGCGGGCCCGGCTGCAGCCTCACGCCCACGAGGTGAGCCAGAAGATCGGGGACAACATGCGCGACCTGCAGCAGCGCCTGGGGCCCTACGTGGACGAGCTGCGCACCCAGGTCAGCGCGCAGGCCGAGCAGCTGCAGCGCCAGCTGGCGCCCTATGCGCGGCGCGTGGAGGACGTGCTGCGTGAGAACGTGGACAGCCTGCAGACCTCCCTGGCGCCCTACGCCGACGACCTCAAGGCCAAGGTTGACCAGCACGTGGAGGAGCTCAAAAGGCGCCTCACGCCCTACGCCGAGGAGCTCAAGGTCAAGATCGACCAGAACGTGGAGGAGCTGCGCCGCAGCCTGGCTCCCTATGCTCAGGACGTCCAGGAGAAGCTCAGCCACCAGCTCGAGGGCCTGGCCTTCCAGATGAAGAAGAATGCCGACGAGCTCAAGGCCAAGATCTCGGCCAACGCTGACGAGCTGCGGCGGAAACTGATGCCGGTGGCAGAGGACGTGCACGGCAAGCTGAGGGGCCACGCCGAGGGGCTGCAGCAGTCGCTGGCGGAGCTGAGCGGCCACCTGGACCGGCAGGTGGAGGAGTTTCGCCGCAAGGCGGAGCCTCACGGGGAGACCTTCAACAAGGCTCTGATGGAGCAGATGGAAGAGCTCAGGCAGAAGCTGGGCCCCTACGTGGGGGATGTGGAAGGCCACTTGAGCTTCTTGGAGAAGGACCTGAGAGACAAGGTCAGCTCCTTCTTCAGCACCCTGGAGGAGAAAGAGAGCCAGAACAAGCCCCTTGCCCTCCCCGAGCAGGAGCAGGAGCAGGCACAGGGGCAGATGCCAGCCCCCATGGAGAGCTGAGCTGCCTCTGGTGCTCTCGTCCCACCGCTGCAGACACATGCCCTGCCCCGCCACTTGTTTGTCTGTCTGTCCCAAAGCAATTCTTCTATAAGCTTGAGGACACATGTCCAGTGGGAGGTGACACCACCTCTCCCTACTCAATAAAGCCTCTGGGAAACTAGCCCTGTCTGCTTGCCATGGTGACTCTTTGTTGTGGCTGGGCCTGAGGTGGGGAGGAGACCACCTCTTGGCAAAGCATAGTGGTAGCCTAGCATGGGACACTTTGGGGGACATGGAGGGCTGGGGAGATGAGACTGAAGGAGGGGTAAGGGCAGGGTATGCTGCAGAGGGGTGTGTAGGGAGTGCTGTAAGGGGAGGTGGAAAAAGATGTGTCACATTATCTGAAGACAAAATATGCAACCCACTTATTTTCATTTAGCCAACAAATATTTATTGAATGTCCTCAATGTGCTGGTCATTGTTCTAGGCTGGTACAATGACCCAGACAGTGAGCAAACAGCTTTTATGGTGCCATGGGCGCCGTGTGCCTCATGCTGTGCTTCGTGCTGAAGGGGCACCTGGAGGCGAGCAGGACATGGCCTCTGGCCTTGGAAAGCCACAGCACAGTGGGGAGAACGTCCGTCTCTGCATATGATCTTCTGTGCCTTTATTGTGATTTATCTATGTAAAGTTTAGTTTAACCTACCCCAACCCCATTGTAAGAGTGATGTGTGCTTACTTCTGAGATTTCTTGACTATTAAACCCCTGGTCTTCAGAGTTGAGGAATGAGGCTGGGGACGTGGACGAGTCTGGGGAGGAGGGGTGCATGATGCAGGAGCCTTTATGGCCCTGGTATGTTCTGCCCAGGAGCCTCTGACAAGTGGCCTGCCTGTCTAGGGCTGAGGTTGCAGCCACTGGGGTGAGTGGCAGAGAGTTCGGGGGGCCTGAGTGGTCTCATCAGCACAGCCAGCTGTGGGCGGGTGCAGCCTCTGGAGAGGGCTCTCCCCCACCCTTGGAGACTCACAGACTTTCCCAAGGAGGGAGCCTCAAAAAAGAGCCAGTTCAAGCCTTTGTCCTAAAAGACTCAACATCTCGGCTGTTACCTCTGATCCCAGATCTGCATGTCCAGCCCATCATCCCTTTCCCCCCTGGAGTGGGGTGTGGGCCTTTCAGGGCTTTCCTGGAAGAAGCATGGAACATGCTTGGGGTGGTGGGAGTGGTGGTGGGGGGGAGAGCAGGCCCTGGGAGGGTGTTCTGCCCCCGCCCCCAACCCAAGGTGCTCTTAGGGAGTGTGGTGGGGGGGGAGAGCAAGCCCTGGGAGGGTGTTCTGCCCCCGCCCCCAACCCAAGGTGCTCTTAGGGAGTGTGGTGGGGGGGGAGAGCAAGCCCTGGGAGGGTGTTCTGCCCCCGCCCCCAACCCAAGGTGCTCTTAGGGAGTGTGGTGGGGGGGGAGAGCAAGCCCTGGGAGGGTGTTCTGCCCCCGCCCCCAACCCAAGGTGCTCTTAGGGAGTGTGGTGGGGGGGGAGAGCAAGCCCTGGGAGGGTGTTCTGCCCCCGCCCCCAACCCAAGGTGCTCTTAGGGAGTGTGGTGGGGGGGGAGAGCAAGCCCTGGGAGGGTGTTCTGCCCCCGCCCCCAACTCAAGGTGCTCTTAGGGAGTGTGGTGGCCCCACAGGCATGGTCTGGCCCAGGCCTATCCCACTCTGGCCCCTGGTGTAAGAAGGCTGGTGTGGCCACCTCCACACCTGGCCTACTAGAAGGGCAGGAACCTACAGGTGAAAACGCCTTGATAAACCTGCCAGGCACCTGGAGGTTTACTGGCTGGCTTTAGGAAGGAACCAAACAGAGCAATGAGGTGCTAAAAGGAAGTGGGACAGAGGGCGGGTAGGTTTCCGAGTGGGTTGGAAGCTTCCGAGATGCTCTCAGATCTCACCTGAGGGTTTCCTGGTTGATCACTGCCTCCAGGACCCCTCGGTGCCTCAGAGTCTCCCAAGCTTGGTTCTTAGTATGAATCCTGGATGAGACTCCCGGGTCTTTCCCACTGCCTCCCAGGGCCATCCTGCAATTTCTGATGGTCCAGCCATAGTCCTAGTCTCCCTAGATCAGGAATGCCTTCTCTCTCCTGCACCAAGATTTCCCATCTGGTGTTCAGTCTCCTGGATCACTGACCCGGCAGATGTCACCTGCTTTCAGCTGCTGCAATGAACTGAATGTTTGTGTCCCCCCCCACCCAAATTGTATGTTAAAAGCTTAGCCCTGAAGGTGGTGGGAGGTGATCCAAGTCATGAGAGCTCTGCTGTCATGAATGGGATTACTGCGCTTATTAAAGAAAGGGACTTCAGGGAGATTCCCTCGCCCCTTCCACATGTGAGGGCACAGCAAGAAGGTGCCATCTATGAACCAAGAAAAGGGTCCTCACCGGGCACTGAATTTGCCAGTGCCTTGATCTTGGACTTCCCAGCCTCCAGGACTGTGAGAAATAAATGTCTTCTTTATAAGCCACCCAGTTTATGGAATTCTGTTTTAGCAGCCTGAATGGACTAAGACAACTGCCCAGGCTCTGAACCTCCCTTGCTTTGCTTGGGGAATTTCTCAGTGATGAGTTTTGATGGGAATCAGGGGCTGCCTCCCACTGTAGACTCTAAAAATGTCAGCCTCTTACCTTACAGCCTCCCTTGCCTGGAGCGTGTGACATGGGCCTCTGCTCAGCAAATCAGATGTAACTGCCCCAGACTGCTGTAAAGAAACAGGGATAGCAGAGAATCCTTGCTGGATGAGCAGAGACAGCAGGACAGCAGTAGCCAGTTTGCAGCCGGGCTAGAGGCTCAGTACAGGGGCCACTCCTGGTGGTGGCTGCTGAGCAAGCTGTCTTGTCCTGCCTCAGTGGTGGCAGCATGGCTATCCCCACCAGTCTAGTTTTGTGGAGTGACCATGGCCATGTTTCTCCCTCAGCTTCCCTTCTTGTCTATTTTCCAACTAAGTAGTCCAGCTTTCCAGAAATTTCCTCAAAATTCCTGGAAGTATTTCAATACATTCATCTTCTGCTTATACCTTCCACAGCAGTTTTCTGTGGCTAGCAATTAAAAACCTTGGTTGGCATGCCCCTGCTCTCCTTGGCTTCTCTTGGTTTGTTTGGTCACACTGTCATTTCTGAGCTGTTCTAGTCGGTCCCTTTGGTTTGTCTGAGTTACTAGTCCCTTGTTACTAGTCCTCATTCGAGTCGGTTCCATCTTTCAAGGAAGGCAGACTTCCTCTTCTGTTCTAAGCTAGTATATCGACTTAGTCTCTTGTGACCCAGTCAACCCAGGGGTTGGGGTCTCTAGCAGCTGAGATGATTGGACAACTGGGGATCGGGAAATGACCATGCTGTTCCCAGCTTGGGCAACCAGCTCTATCTGCCCTTTTCAGAGATTTGCTGGTCTCAGATCTCCCATGAAGTCATGAGTTCAAGAAAATCTCTCTGATTTGGTTTGGGTTATCTGTTTATTTATGGGAAGATGTCCAAGATATTTTAAGAAAAAAAAAAAAAAAAGCAAGGTCCTGACTATTATGTACTACACAACCATGTTAAGAAACACACATGCGTACTTGTATGTGAATGTGCAAGGAGGTGAAAAGTCTGTTAGTTCAACAGCTAGACCTAGAGTACATCTTCGGAGGAGAATTTTATGTGACAGTCCATGCTAGCTGCTGAAGAGGAACCAGCTGGAAAGAGGCCAGGAGGCAGAGAGATAGCTTCATGTGCTCCGTGTGTCCCCTGCACACGCATTAGAGGTGGTAATGGAGAGTGGAAAAGGAGGGGAGGGAAAACAGGGAATAAAAGAGGAGGCAAAAACCCCCTCCTGCCAAAAATCATGGTCAATGAGAAAGGTCCTGCAGCAAGGATTGTAGAACTCTTAAATACAGGGATGGCGATAAAGCTGACATTCAATGCTCACTAGTGTTAGGTGCTCCTAAAAAACACGTGTGTGTACCTGTATCAGTCCATTTATGCTGCTTATAACTAAATCTTGGAAATGGGTGATTTATAAAGAAAAATGACATTTATTGCTTACAGTTTCTGAGACTGGGAAGTCCAAAGTCCGTCTGGTGGTGGCGACAGTGACTCAGGGGTGTTACATTGCAAGATGGTGGAAGCAGAGAGAGTGAGAAAGAGAAAGACAGACTCTCCTCTCCTTTTAAAGCCCTCAGAACCACACCCCTGACCACCATTTTTAATCCATTCACTACTGCAGGGTCCTACAATCCAATCTCCTCTTCAAGGCTCCACCTTTCAATTACCATAATAGGATTTCCCACCCTCCTAACAGTCATGGTGGGAGCTAAGTTTCTAATACATCAAACTTGGGGGACACAATTCAAGCTTCCATGAGTTTTGGGGGGACATAATTCAATCCACTA
>NW_007733326.1:32967-34354 GCF_000696425.1 Galeopterus variegatus | reverse complement strand
CTTGGGGGACACAATTCAAGCTTCCATGAGTTTTGGGGGGACATAATTCAATCCACTACACCAGCTTACATAGAAGAAAGAAATACAGAAGCCCAGGCAACAAACTCATCAGGGCTCATCTCAGGAGGTCGGGTTTTGCTTTCTACTTTATACATTTACATAGTGTTGGGATTTAAAATCAAGTTTTATTATGACGTTTGAATTGTGGTAAAACATATACAACATAAAATTTACCATTTTAACCATTTTTAGGTGTACAATTCAATGGCATTGATTACATTCACAATGTTGTACAGCCACCACCACTATCTATTTCCAAAATTTTTTCATCATCCCAAATAGAAAACTCTTTATCCATGAAGTTATTGTGAATAATGCTGCTATAAAGTGTACATGAGTGGACACATACCTATTTCAATCCCTGCTTTCAATTTTTTTGGGTGTATGCCCAGAAGTGGAATTGCTGGATTCTCAGTAATTCTGTTTCATTTTCTAAGAAACCGCCAGAGTGTTTTCCACAGCAGCAGCACCATTTTACGTTCCCACCAGCCATGCATGAGGGTTTGTTCCAGTGTCTCCACATCCTTACCAACACTTGTTATTTTCTATTGTTTCCGTTTTATTTTAATAATAGTCATCCTGAGAGTATTACTTTAAAAACCAGAAATAAGTAAATATATAAATATTCTCTGGGCTGCAGTCTCTGCCACCAGGCAAGACTGAAGCACCTGACACCCACTGGAGAGTGTGCACTGGGAGATGCTAGACACACCCCTGCACCCAGCCCCCAAGCTCGAAGGTCAGATGTCCTCTGAGAACATCAGAGGGGTCACTACCCCCAAGGTCTCTGCTGTACTGAGTGCCCTAATTAGGGCAAAAGGGGGCATCTGAGGGCTTGTCCTCCTCCTGTACCCATAGGACCTGGCTGCTTATGAAGAATTGTCCTGGCAGGATCAAAAGCAGCCCCTGCATTGGGGACCTTGTAACCTCCTGCCACTATCACAGGACACCCTGTACTCCCAGGAGGAGGGGCAGGTGGTGGCATGCTCTGGGGAGAAAAACAATGAGCTTGGGGTTATCTGGGGACTTCATGTCTGACAGCGTGCAGGGTGGGGCCGTGGCTATCGTGCTGTGTGATGACAAGCAGCTGATAATAGAAGGGCACACCAGAGACCCAGAATTAACCACGTCAGAGGAGCAAGGGCTTCAGCTGCTGCTTCTGAGATGGTGGATCAGCGATATGGAGACTGAAGACCTAGGACCTAGAACCAGAAGATCATAGGACGTTGGGACTGGAGGTAACTGCCTTGTCACTCAGGCCAATTCCTTTGACATCATCTCCAACAAGTGATCATAACTTTAGACTGACTGCCCCTTGAGCTCTGGC
>NW_007733326.1:23220-32662 GCF_000696425.1 Galeopterus variegatus | reverse complement strand
TGATGACAAGCAGCTGATAATAGAAGGGCACACCAGAGACCCAGAATTAACCACGTCAGAGGAGCAAGGGCCTCAGCTGCTGCTTCTGAGATGGTGGATCAGCGATATGGAGACTGAAGACCTAGGACCTAGAACCAGAAGATCATAGGACGTTGGGACTGGAGGTAACTGCCTTGTCACTCAGGCCAATTCCTTTGACATCATCTCCAACAAGTGATCATAACTTTAGACTGACTGCCCCTTGAGCTCTGGCACCCTGTTTGTTTGTTCACCATTGATTGTATTTACAGAGTGTGGTAGCCAGCCTCCAAGATGGCCCCAGTGATCCTTGTCTCGAGTATTAATACCCTTGTGTGGTCCTCATATTGAAGAGGGCTGACCTGTGTGATCAGCAGGCCGTTGCGGAAGTCATGGTGTGTGACTCCCAAGGCTAGGTCATAAAGGGCATTATGGCTCCTTCCTTGCTTTCTTTTGGATCACTTGCTCTGAGGGAAGATAGTGCCATGTCGTGAGGACACTCAAGCAGCCCGGTGGAGAGGTTTGTGCAGAGAAGAATTGAAGCTCCTCCCCAACAGCTAGCACCAACTTGCCAGTCATGGACAGTGAGCCACGTTGGAAACAGATCCTGTCACATCTTCAGATGACTGTAGCCCCAGGCAACATCTGCTTGTAACCTCACGACAGACCCTGAACCAGAAACACACAGGCTGCTGATCCACAGAAATTGTGAGAGATCATAAATATTTACTGTTGTTGTAAGACACTAAGTTTTGGGGTGATTTGTTATGTGGCAATAGCTAACTGATACACAGAGCCCAGCACAGTGTCTGACATGTGGTCACTGCTCGATTGCTGATCAAATGAATCCAGCATAGTATTGAACACTTCCACTGGCAAACAACTTACTATTTCTCAAAACAATTCATTCTATCTTTGGACAACTCTGTTAAAGATTATTATAATTAAACTAGTTCTTTCCCAATATGGCTTCCACATTTTGGTCTTATTTTTACTCCTCTGCTCAAAAAGTATTAAAATTAAGCTGGAATCTTTTCCAACACAGCTTCTATATTTTTGCTCCTCTTTTGAACCATGGGATAATTATTCCTTTACACACACATTCTGTGCACAGGAAATCTACCCAGACACTCTTTCGAATCTTATGGAGAAAATCAAGTCTGAAATGTACCATACTTCACAGTTGCTTTGGGATGAAGAATCTTGGCTGGTTTCTGAGAGTAAAGAGGTCTTGTCTATTTTGTTTATTCTTGTACAGGCAGTGCCTAGCACAATGACTAGAACTTGGTAAGTGCTCAGTAAATAGTGGTTAAATAAATGAATGAATTTAACAAATCTTTTCTTGCTAAGTTGTGTGATATATCTAGGTTTACCTTTACCAGGTGATGCTGAATTGTTTTTCAAGGTGACTGCCCCACGTTTCCTTTATCTATTGCAGTAATAGGACCTTCCTGAAGAGGTCCTCTGATCTCCTTATCTTTTCGCACTTGACTCTCCGCATGCTCTCCTTTCTGAAATATTCTTCACTCTCTATTCAGTTTTGAATTTCTGTATCATTTTTCAATTTGCAAGAGCTTTGTTTATTATTCTCTGAATGTTCATTTACAGTATCCTGTTCTTGTTACACCAATGTAACCTACTCTTTAAATTTTCTGATAATATTAATGGCATTTTTAAATGTTCTTCTTTCTGTATAGTCTCAGTTTTCTCCAAGTTCCTTTTTGAATGTTTATTTGTTTGTTTGTATTAATGGCATTTTTAAATGTTCTTCTTTCTGTATAGTCTCAGTTTTCTCCAAGTTCCTTTTAAAATGTTTATTTGTTTTTTGCTTTGGTCTCTACCTGTCACGTTAGACTCTTTTCTCAAATGACTGGTAATATTTGGTTGTCTGCTTAAATCTAAGTGTGGGGGGTTTTAAAGGTGATTTGAAGCTCTAATTATATGAGTAGTACTTGAGCCACTACAGTGGCTGGGGAACCCCCAATATAAAAATCTTTAGGTCTTTCCTCTTGAGCTGGTCATGTTCCCCTAAGAAGTTTCTCCCATTCTCCTGCCTGGAGGGTAAAGGTCTAGATACTGGTGTTCTGGGGGCCAAGTTGAAGAAGGATGGGGACTCAACATTCAGAGGGCATACTTCAATTTAATCCTCCTATTTCTAGTATAGGTTGAGCATTCCTAATTCAGAAATCCAAAATCCCAAATGCTCCAAAATCTGAAAGTTTTTGAGTGCCAACATGACACTCAAAGGTCAATTAAAAGGAAATGCTCATTGGAACATTTTGAATCGCAAATTTTCAGATTAGGATGCTCAACTGGTAAGTATGATGCAAATATTCCAAAACCTGAAAAAATCTGAAACTGAAACACTTCTGGTCCCAAGCATTTTGGATTAGGGATACTCGACCCATACAAGACCATTGCCCTCAACTCTGCCTGGAGTTCCCCTTTCCAAAGATCTGTCTTTCCCTTTTCAGAGAATGAACCTTCAATCTTCTACCACAGTAAGAGAGGGGAGCCAAAGCTTTAACTACTCCTTAAAGAGTTACAATGAATCTTTCATATTTTACAACAGCCTCCTCATTCACCTCTACTTTTGGTTGTAACTGGTGCCTCCAGGTCAAGGCTGACATATATGGCTGTGCAAGCTGCACATTGCACAATTCTGAGGACACCTTTCTCACCTGGTAGACAACATGGATTCATACATTTATTATGATAAATTTCTGGCAGATGGCTGTACAGTGTCTTGAGAAAGGGAAGGCTAGTTTTAATTCACACACAGCTGCAGCGGGGCTGGCAGCAGCTCTACTACAATTCTTTAACCTTTTGAGATTCCAGTGGGGTAAATCAGGCTACAGCTCATCTTTCCCCACCGCCAGCTTAAGACCAGCACTCTCAGGCCTGCTGTAGTGGATCAAATTATGTCCCCCCCAAACTCAGTGAAGCTTGAATTGAGTCCCCCAAATTTTATGTATTAGAAACTTGGCCCCCACTGTGACTGTTAAGAAGGTGGGAAATCCTATTATGGTAATTGAAAGGTGGGGCCTTGAAGAGGTGATGAGATTATAGGACCATGCCAGAATGAATGGATTAAAAATGGTGGTCATGGATGTGGTCTGGAGGGCTTTAAAAAGGGGAGTATGAAGAGTCTGTCTCCCTCTGCTCTCTCTGTTCCACCATTGCACAGTGTGATACCCGGCATCACTGAAGACCCTCACCAGATGTGTTCCCTTGACTTTGGACTTCCAAGCTCTGAAACTGTAAGCAGTAAATTTTGTTTTCTTTATAAAATACCCAGTTCCATGTATTTTGGTATAAGCAACAGAAACGGACTAATACACCTGGTAAACTAGTTGCAACTGGTCTGTCTGCTTTCTAGCTTCCAAAATGATGCCGTGGTCTTCTTTTCTTCCATTCTTCCTGTCTCTATGGGACTATATCTATTCTAAAACAAACAAATAAACAAAGAAAACTTTTCACTATAGTTTCAGGAAAAAGTGAAATTAGACACATGCATTTAATCTTCCATGTTTATTGGAAAGTCCACAGAAGTAGCAAAGACAGAAGATTGTGGAAGGCTTAGTGGAGCACTCATTCCTCCAGAGGCTAAGCCATTACTTCCAACCCACCTGGGAGGTTTCCAGTGTTATGGCAAAGGGTTTGTGAAAAGTACTTGTCCAGAAGATGTTCTTCTCTTTAAAAATGTATCTCAAGGGAATAATCACGGAATACATGCATTTAGCTATAAGAATGTTACACTGCAGTGTTTCTAATTTAAAAAATTAAAAAGAAAACAATGTACAAGAGGAGATCGTTAAATCACAATATGCCCATATTAACATCCATTAAAAATCATATTATGAATGAACATTTATTAACATGAAGGTTTATGTATGACATACGCTTTTTTTTTTCCTTTAAATTTTTATTTTGTCGATATACAATGTGGTTGATTATTGTGGCCCATCACCGAAACCTCCCTCCCTCCTCCCTCTCCCCCCTCCCACCCAACAATGTCCTTTCCGTTTGCTTGTTGTAACAACTTCAAAGGATTGTAGTTGTTATATCTTCTTCCCCGCCCCCGTTATTTTTTTTGTGTGAGTGAATTTATTTATTTATTTTTAGCTCCCACCAATAAGTGAGAACATGTGGTATTTCTCTTTCTGTGCCTGACTCGTTTCACTTAATATAATTCTCTCAAGGTCCATCCATGTTGTTGCAAATGGCAGTATTTCATTCGTTTTTATAGCTGAGTAGTATTCCATTGTGTAGATGTACCACATTTTCCGTATCCACTCATCCGATGATGGACATTTGGGCTGATTCCAGCTCTTGGCTATTGTGAAGAGTGCTGCAATGAACATTGGGAAACAAGTATACCTTCGACTTGATGATTTCCATTCCTTTGGATATATTCCCAGCAGTGGGATAGCTGGGTCATATGGTAGATCTATCTTCAACTGTTTGAGGAACCTCCAAACCATTTTCCATAGGGGTTGCACCATTTTGCATTCCCACCAACAATGTATGAGAGTTCCTTTTTCTCCGCAACCACGCCAGCATTTATCTTTCAGCGTCTTTTGGATTTTTGCCATCCTAACTGGGGTGAGATGGTATCTCAGTGTGGTTTTGATTTGCTTTTCCCGGATGCTGAGTGATGTTGAGCATTTTTTCATATGTTTGTTGGCCATTTGTATATCTTCTTTAGAGAAATGTCTATTTAGCTCTTTTGCCCATTTTTTAATTGGGTTGCTTGCTTTTTTCTTGTAAAGTTGTTTGAGTTCCTTGTATATTCTGGATATTAATCCTTTGTCGGATGTATATCTTGCAAATATTTTCTCCTGCTCTGTTGGTTGTATGACATACCCTTTAAATGATAAATCAGGTTACTAAAAACTTGATTCCATAAAAATAAATTTGTAAAAAATGTATGTAAATATATGCCTAGGTAAAAAATATGGAAGAATATACTCGTAGAAGTTTTAATGGTGGAATTATGGGTGATTATTTTCTTTTTACTTATCTATGTTTTATACTTTTTCTACATTGTGTTCTTTTTAATATGAACAAAAAAAGCTATTTATTAATTTTAGTTAATATTTTAATGTCTTATTAGATGGAACTGTATACTCAAAAAGGCAAGGCATTTCCATTCTGGCCAGATGCCAAGAAAAAAGAAAAAAAAAGACAAGACATACTTAATTCTATCCATGGACCTTGTCAGGCCACCAGAAGCTTACACACTGGGCTTCCTCACCTTGATCTTATGCAAAATTGACTTTCCTCCATGACTTTTTAATACATTTAAAGGGCTCTCTGTACGAAGTCCCATAGAGATATTTATTTTGCAACACAGTGTTTGGAAAAGCTTTATTTTCCCTGTGAACTGGTGGGCCTCCTTTCTGATTGTGACAGTTATGCAACTGACTGAGTTTCCTTCTTCACGGGTTTCCCATGAAGCCAATGTGAAGGTCAACTCTTGCAACTTAGTCATCTCTTACTGCCTCTGTGATTGTGTTCTTCATCGGGTCATGCTTTTCTGCTATTACTTTTATTTTCCCTGGTTCCGAGGTCCTCTCTCTACCTCCTCTTTCTCTCCTCTCTTTCTGTTTTATCATCATTTCAATTTTCATTTCTAATAGCCCCAAATCTTTGGTAATGAGCAGGGGTATATATAAACAGAACCCAAACAAATAACTAACTAAAATCTGTCTTTGTTGGCACGCCGTCCCTGTGTTGACTCAAAACGAGCTTGGTACATTTCATGGTATTAGAGTGCACGTCACTGGTCCCGCCCAGCTGTTGCACCACTCAGAATGTGCTTGGTACATTTCATGGTATCAGAGTGCACGTCACTGGTCCCACCCAGCTGTGCACCACCAGTTGTTTCTGACCCAGACATCTAGCTGTGGGGCATTTCTCAGGCACGATGGATCATGGTCTGTGGATGGTAAACAGGCCATAGTGATAAGCCTGAGGACCCAAGGACCTGGAGTTCTTGCTATAGCTAGAGCTTGTTCTATCTATGCAGGGGACAGGAAAGGAGTGGAACTGAGGGGGTCATGTTTAATTGTACGATGGGACAAGGAGGGAGAGGTGGACTCCATTCGTGGTGATGACTTGGCATCTATACCTGGGCTTGGCTGTCTTTTCCTTGGCTGGCCCTGAGCTACTGTTCCTGTGCCCAGATCAGCTAACATGTGGACTCTGGCTTCCATGCTTTCCAAAAGTCCTTTTTCTCCCAACTCATAAACCCCTTGGGGTGAGGGGAATAGGATCTGGCTTTCTACTGAGCACAGTGGGTCCCTGGCTTTGACCAGTGAGAAATGTAGAGGCTCTTTGCTGTGGTTCTGGTCTTAGGAGCAGAGTCCTCTCTCAGCACTGGAGCGTGAGACAGTGTCCTGAGCACAGACTTTGGAGTCAGATAGACCCGGAATTGGCCTAGGACAAGACTTTGGGCAAGATACTGAATCTCCGAGCCTCAGTTTCGCTGTAAATAAAATGAGGATAACAATACTTACCTTGGAGTACTGACTTGAGCATTACAGACAATAAAGGTAAATACCGGGCACATGGCAGGTGCTCTAGAGAAAGATTGTTGTCGTTAAGTCTCCTCCGACCCTCTTGGGCCAGGTTCTGGAAGACACTGAGACTTGCTGGTGTGCCCAGGCTCCCTTCCCAGGCTGCCTCCTACCTCCACACCCTCGCCATACTCCTCATCATTTCCCCAGCACGCCAGATTAAGGCGTGTGTCCTTTTTCTCTCCCGGACTTGGTATGGTGTTTGGCACACAGCAAATGGCCCACCCCTCCAGGTCCCAGCCATGTTGGTTTCAGTGCCAACTGCTGCTCTCATCCAGGCTTCAGATATGGTGCATGAAACGGTAAACGCTCTCTTAAACCCACCGAGCCTCACATCCCTGTCACTCCTGGCCATAGCTCCAAACATAGGGCTCGCTGGCATGGTAACCTCCCCCTTTCCTGTATAGTTCTTTAATTATTCTCCTCGTCCAACACCCCAAGGTCTCTTCCCTGCCAGTTTTCCCACTACCCTCTGGAACAAGCTTCTCTGCATCTTTGGCCTGGCCTAGAGCCCTCCCTCCACTTCCTGGCCTTCTCTGGGACTGCCCTTCGCCTCCTTGCTGGATGCCACTCTCTCTCAGGTTGGGTTGCTGCTTCCAGATGGTTGCATCTTGGAGGCTGGTTCCACCTGGCTGTGGTCCTCGTGGCTGGCTTGCACACTCACTGAAGACGCAGGCATCCAGCTCCTAGAGGACCATCTCTCTCTTCTCCCTGAGGCTGGCCGTCCTCCCCAGAGACCTCAAAATCGCGTGGAAAACCCATCTTGCCCCTCGCCTCTCAGCGACCTGACCTCCCCACGGTCAGCCACCCCCTCCGCCTCCCTGGAGAACTGAGCGGCCCCAACTGAGCACCTGCATCTCCAGTATCCCCAGCCCTGCCCACGGCCGCTTCTCCCTCACTCTCCCGCCGCTCACCCTTCCCCTCCAACCCCTGCCTCCAACCCTCTCCTGCAGTACCCTGGACCCCTGACCTTTGTCCTTATCTTGCACCCTCCTGGCAAAACCTCATTCAGGATAAATCTGGCTTCTGCTTTTTCAACTTCACCCCAGGGAGCACTGCTAGAGAAGATCACGCTCTCATTTATACGGCTCCCAACAGCAAGGCCTCCAGCGTTAAATGGGCCCTCGGCCGGCTGGGGTCTAGGAGGCCTTCAGTGTGTTCCTCCTCAGCTCCCTCCTGCTGCCCGCTGCCCACAGCAGCCATGTCCAGAGGCCTGTCAGGTCCCCTCCAGTCTCCATGGCTGCTTGGTTCACTGCTACCCACCAGGGCCGGCCTCTGTGCCCTCTGCTCACGGGAGCGCTTCGTGCACGTGTCAGTGGGTTCTCTTCAGCCTCTCCCTCAGTTTCTCTCTAGCAACTTGATATTGGCAACCTCTTGCTTTTTATTTGTAATTTTTCATAATGAAATATTTCAAGCATACATAAATGTATGCATGACAGTAAAACTAACATCGATGTGACCATTACCAAGATATAACAAATATTAATGTTTTGACATTTGTGTGTTAGAAGACTTAAAAAAATTTTTTTTGGCAGCTGGCTGGTACGCAGATCGTGACCTTGGTGTTATCCACACCGCGGTCTAACCAACTCAGTAACTGGCCAGACCTCTCATCATCCTTTTTTAAAGAAAGTGTGACAGATACTGCTCAAGTCCCCATGGTTCTCTTCCCTAATTCTGTTCCCTTTCCTCTCTCTACTAGCCTGAAGTTGCTGCATCTCCTTTCGTCCCGGTTTAATTCTTTTGTATATATTTACGTAGCCAAAATGATATGCAGTATTGTTTTGTCTGGTATAAAAACTTATGTAAATAATATAAAATTGTATCCTTACTTTTTTCCACTTTATGTTTTTGGGACATATCCATGTTAACACATCATTTTTATCAACTATGCAGTATTCAATTTTGTGAACACATCATAATTTTTTTGTCCGTCTATTAATAGTTGTTTTCCTTTTTCTTTTTTTGCTTCTACAAACAATGTTTGGATTTCCTTTGAAGCCTAGTACGTGCTCAATTGTCGTAAATATTTATATTTCCTGGGGTACAGAGTTCTTTATATATCAAGTTTGTTGACTGTTCACATCTTATATTTTTCTGTGATTCTATCAAGTTTGAGGAAATGGTGTGAAAATCTCCCACCAAAATTTTCAAGTTCTCTTTGTGACTCAGTGGTTTTGTGATTTATATATTTTGAGGCTATGTTGTTAGGTTCAGAATTTGAACTTTCTGGTGAATTCTTTGTTTTATCATTAAATAATGATTCATTTTATTTCTATTAATCCTTTTTATCACAAAGCTTATTTTTTCCAATATTATATTGTATACATGCTTTCCTTTGACTAATATTTGTCCAGTATTTCTTTCCTGAGCCCCCTCCCCCAACTTTTTAACCTTTCTCTGACTTTATATTTCAGGGATGCCTCTTATAAATGGCAAATAACTGGAGTTTTTATAAAATCTAATCTGAAAACAATAATAACAAAAGTAAATGCCTGGGCCAGCCCAGTGGCGCACTTGGTAGAGTGCGGCACTTGGGAGCGCGGCGGCACTCCCGCCGAGGGTTCGGATCCCATATAGAGACCAGTCCGCTCACTGGCTGAGCGCAGTGCGGGCGCGACACCGAGGGTTGCGATTCTGTTACCGGTCATGAAAAAAGACAAAAAGGAAAAAAAAAAAAAGTAAATGCTTATATAGCACCTACTGTGTGCCAAGCATTACTGGATGCTTTTTTTTTTCTCCTTTTTTTGTGACCGGCAACGGATCGCAACCCTCAGTGTCGTGCCCGTACCGGACCGGGACCGGCAACGGGATCGCAACCCTCGGTGTCGTGTCCGTACCGG
>NW_007733326.1:14458-22580 GCF_000696425.1 Galeopterus variegatus | reverse complement strand
AAAAAAAAAAAAGTAAAAAAAAAAAAGTAAATGCTTATATAGCCCCTACTGTGTGCCAAGCATTACTGGATGCTTTTTAAAAAAATGTATATTGAAGCATTTATTTCCCACAGATCCTATGAGGTATGTGCTATCATTATCATAAGGAAACTGAGGCACAGAGAAGTTAAGTAACTTGCCCAAGGTCACAAAACTAATAAGTGGCGGAATTTTAACTCTGCAGTCTAGATCCAGAGTTAATGCTTAATGGGTTCATTGAATCTGTTTAATTTGATTTTTTTTTTTTTTTAAAGATGACCAGTAAGGGGATCTTAACCCTTGACTTGGAGATGTCAGTACCACGCTCACCCAGTGAGCAAACCGGCCATCCCTATATGGGTTCCGAGCCCGTGGCCTTGGTGTTATCAGCACCACACTCTCCCGAGTGAGCCACAGGCCGGTCCGTTTAATTTGATTTTGGTTACAGATTTATTTCTGTCATATTATTTTGTATTTTCTATTTACCAAGATATTTCTTTGCTTCTTTTATCTTCCTCCTTATCTTTCTATTTTTTTTTATCAAAGCATGATTGATTGTACATATTTTTAGGGTACAGCATTGACTCCCATCACCTGTGTACAACATGTGTTGATCAAATCAATGTTATTAGCATGTTCATTATTACAAATCATAATTATTCTTTACACCTCTTACCCAATCTCCCCCCCCCACTCTCCCCCACTCCCACCTCTAGTAACCATAGATTTGTTCTCTCCTTCTGAAAGATCAACATATTAATGTGGTTTGTTTGTCCTTCCTTCCTTTCTTTTTCTTCCTTTTTTCCTTTCTTTTGCTTCCTTTCCTTCCTTCCTTCTTTCTTAGCACCCACTTATGAGTGAGGACATATGGTATTTCTCTTTCTGTGCCTGGCTTATTTCACTTAACATAATTTTCTCCAAGTTCATCCATGTTGCTGTAAAGGCAGAATTTCATTCTTTTTTAGGTCTGAATAGTATTCCATTGTGTATATATATCATAATTTCTTTATCCATGCATCCACTGATGGTCATTTAGGTTGGTTCCATATCTTGGCTATTGCAAACAGAGCTGTGATGAACGTGGGAAAGCAGGTATCCCTTCAACATGATGATTTCCCTTCCTTGGGCATACACCCAGAAGTGGGATTGCTGGGTCATATGGTAGTTCTGTCTGTAGTTGATTCAGAAATCTCCATACTGTTTTCCATAATGGCTGTACTATTTTACAGTCTCACCAACAGTGCAGGAGGGTTCCCCTTTCTCCACATCCTCACCAGCATTTGTTATTTTTGGTCCTTTTAATACTGGCCAGTCTAATTGGGGTGAGATGATATCTCATTGTGGTTTTGATTTGCATTTCCCTGATGATCAGTGATGTTGAGCATCTTTTCATGTACCTGTTGGCCATTTGTATGTCTTCCTTTGAAAAATGTCTATTCAGCTACTTTGCCCATTTTTTAATTGAACTATATGATTTTTTACTGTTAAGTTGTTTGAGTTCCTTATGTATTCTGGATATTAATCTCTTGTCAGATGTACAGTTTGTGAAAATATTCTCCCATTCTGTAAGTTGTTTTTCCACTCTGTTGATTGTTTCCTTTGCTGTGCAGAAGCTTTTTAGTTTGATAAAGTCCCATTCACTTATTTTTTCTTTTGTCGCCTGGGATTTTGGGGTCTTATACATATAGTGTTTGCCCAGTACTACTTTCTGAAGTGTTTCCCCTATGTTTTCTTTCAGTAACTTTATGGTTTCGGGTCTTATACTTAAGTCTTTAATCCATTTTGAAGTTGGTTTTGTTATATGGTGAGAGGTACAGGTCTAGTTTCATTCTTTTTTTTTTTTTGTCTTTTTTCGTGTCCGGCAACGGATTACAACCCTCAGTGTCGCGCCCGTATCGGACCGGGACCGGCAATGGGATCGCAATCCTCGGCGTTGCTCCCACATCTCGCTCAGCCAGTGAGCGGGAACCAGTCTGTATGTGGGATCCGAACCCTCGGCGGGAGTGCCGCCACGCTTCCCAAGTGGCGCACTGTAGCAGTGCGCCACCGGGCCGGCCCTAGTTTCATTCTTCTGCATACAGATGTTCAATTTTCCCAGCACCACTTATTGAAGAGGCAGTCTTTCCCGCAATATATGTTCTTGGTGCCTTTGTCAAGGATCAGTTGGCTGTACGTTTGTGGGTTGATTTCTGGGTTCTCTATTCTGTTCCATTGGTCTGAGTGTCTGTTTTTATTCCACTACCATGCTATTTTGGTTACAATAGTTTTGTAGTATAATTTGAAGTTGGGTTGTGTTATGTCTCCAGCTTTATTTTTTTTTGCTCAGGGTTGTTTTGGCTCTCTATTCTGTTCCATTGGTCTGAGTGTCTGTTTTTATTCCACTACCATGCTATTTTGGTTTCAATAGTTTTGTAGGATAATTTGAAGTTGGGTTGTGTTATGTCTCCAGCTTTATTTTTTTTTGCTCAGGGTTGTTTTGGCTATCGTGGTCTTTTGTTGTTCCATATGAATGTTAGGATTGCTTTTTCTATTTCTGTGAAGAATCTGGATGAGGGGCACAAGGGGAGTAGCAGGGGAGGCCAGCCAACTGGCTGAGACCGGACAACTGAACCCACCTCACCCCCCCAACCCCATCCTGTGCTCATGTCCCCTTTCTTGACTGACTGCTGGCAATGGCTGGGTATGGGTCTGATGCTCCAGCACTATCCATTTTCAGGGCTGGTTGATTTGGCAGGTGAGCTGTTACACACTCTTTAGCAGATTCATGGCCACCATCCTATTCCTTCTACTGGTTTTGTGTTCCTTTTAAAAAATAATTTTATATTTTTAAATTTCAGTTTCTAAAATCAAACTGCACATAGTTTACAGAGTTAAATGGTGCTACAAGTTAGTGTATAAAAGCAGCAGTCCCTCAACCCCACTTCCATTTTCCACTCTGCAAAAACAACCACATTCAACTCTTTTGGGAAATCCTGTGTTTTAACTTTCCAATTTTTTAGTCTTAGGCTTCTCTTATCCTTAGGTTTATGATTCTCCACTAAAGTCAATAAAAATTGGATTCTCTTTCACCTGTCCACAACTTCATACACCACACATGCACATGCTCCACATTCATACACTTCTGTCTGTCTCTTGCATTCTATCTCCTCTGCCTCTCAATATCTTATTCCTATTAAAGCTGTGATATCACAATCAATGTTTGTATTATCTCGATTATGTACATACTCACAGCTCAATCATGAGGTTTGCTATCACTTTTTCAGTTCTACTTTTTTCCTCTCTGCACTTAATTGTCTTTTGTTGTGGTAGTGGTTTACTTGGTTGTCCCACATATTTCAATAATTTACCCCAAGTTCTCATCAAGCTGTGTAAATCTGGAATATAGGGAAGCAAGTGAGGGAGCAGAAACCAAGCCCAGCCTGGGAGGGGAAATAGTTAAATCTTGCCAAATATCTGGAATATCACTTGATGCATTTGAAGAAACCTTAGTAAAACCAGCCCAATCATTGATTGAGACCTTTCACACAGGCAGGAACCTCTGGACTTTGCAGCACAGATGCTGTCTCTTAGATTTCCTTCTCCCTGCAGCCCTTGGGAAAGCTGGGCTCCTGAGGGTTACATTCTTAAGAAGTGCTCACTAACATAACAGTGGGATGGGATTTGCAAGCAACAAGGAGCCGGCCAGATCTTACGAGCTAGGTTATTTGGGTCACTGGTTTACTCCCTTATTTTGGTGGAGCACATCCCCCATTTCTTCCTGAGAAAAGAGCATGGGAGGTACATTTTTTCAGATCTTGCATTTCTGAAAATATCTTTATTCTACTCTCATACTTAATTGATTTTATATGATCCCTCCTCCCACAACCAGGCACACTGCTGATGCCACGGCCATTACACTTTCAGAAGGAGAGAAGAAATCTAGGGTTATCGGGAGGTGGGATGGGGGAGGGAGAGGGGGGATGGGGAGAGATGGATAAGGGGCATAAAGAATAAGTACGATTTGTAATAATGTATATGCCAATAATATTGATTTGATCAACATACGTTAAAGTTGAACCCCCAAAATATGTACAATCAATTATGATTCAATAAAAAAATTGATATTATGGAGTGGAATAACATTTTAGATTGAAAATAAACTTTCACAATTTGGATAGCACTGCTCACATTGCTTTTTAGCTTCCGGTGTTGCTATTGAGACACCTGTAACTGTCCTGCATGTGAACTTTTGCTGTTGGGGTCGTCGTTATTGTCATTTGCTCTAGAAGTTCTTAGGAGCTTCTTCCTCCCTGGGGTTCTGACAAGTCGTGATGATGCACTTGGGGTGGGTCTCTTTTCATACTCTGTGCTTTCAATCTAGAAACTCCTATCCTTCAGTTCAGAGAAAATGATGAGTTTCTTTTTTTTTCTTTCTCTGTCTTGTTGCAGGAACTCATATTATTTGAATGTCAGACCTGCTAGGCTGGTTTTCTAATATTTTAAGTCTTCTCACCTATTTTCTAACTTTGTCTTTATCTTATAACCTTTCTATCTAGATTTTTGTTTTGAATTATTTTATTTCTGCTAATATACTTCTCAATTTTCAAGATCTCTTTTTTCTCTGACCATTCTTTTTGTCATTTTAAGAAAGCATACCATTCTTGTTATATAGTTACAATATCTATCTTTTTTTTATACCTCTCAGTGTTTTTTGTTTTTACATTTTCTTCTGCCTGCAAAGATTCTCTTTTCTCCATGTTGCTGTTTTTTATATTTTGTTTTGGCTTGTGTTTTTTCATTCTTGGTTGTCTGCTTATGTTTAACACTGGAAGACCACACCATAAAGCCCTAAAGCAGAACAATATGGTACTGGCACATGAAGAGACAGACAGACCAATGGAATAGAATAGTAAGTCCAGAAATAGACCCAAGAACATATGGAAATTTAGTACACGATAAACATAAGATCTCTGAGAAAATGGTATTGAGATAATTTAATAGCTATTTAGGAAAGGGTAAAATTAGGTTCATACCTCCCACCATTGACCAAAGAAATTCTGCATGCATGGGAGAAATAAATGAGGAGATGAAACCGTACAATTATTAGAAGAAAAAGAAGTGAATTCCTTTATAATCTAGAAGTCACAAAACCCTTCATAATTATGACACAAAATCTAAAAGCAATGAAGGAAAAAATTGATTTGACTATGTAAAAATAAAAACATTTTGCATGGAAAAAAAAAAACCATTGTAAGCAAAGTTAAAACACAAGAAACTGAAAGAAAATATTTGCAATTCATATCACCAATAAGAGGTTAATCTCCCTCATATAAAAAGAACTCTCATAAATCTTGAAGAGAAGGCAAGATCTTGGTAGAAAGTGAGCAAAAGATGTGAACAATCAAGGCAGTCACAGAAAAGGTCAAATAAACACAAAAGATAAGAAAATATGCCAATTTTACTCATAATGGAAGAAATGCAAATTCAAACTACATAAAAATACCTTTTCTCACATGTCAAATTGGCATGTTTTTAAAAAATTGAGTACACAGCCCTTTATGAGGCAGGGAAAGGAAAAAGCACATTCATACGTGGTTAGTAAGTATAAAATGGCATAATGGCTTCAGTGAGAAATTTGGCAATATACACTAATTACATTCACATTTACTTTTGATCTAACAATCTCACTTCTAGCATCTACCCAGAAACTACATCTCCACAAATATGAATGAAATAATATATGCAGAAAGTAATTTATTGCAGCATTATTTATTATAGCAAATGATTGAAAACAATCCAATGTACATCCATAAAAAGATTGGCTGAGTAAACAACTGTGCATCCACACAACAGAATACAATGTGGCTGTAAGGGCTCTCTGAACAGAGACAAAGTGATCACCAGGATATTTCTGTAAATTAAAAAAAAAAAAAGAAGTAGACATCACATATAGTATGCTGTCTTCTGTGTAGGAAAGGAATGGAAATATGTGCATGTGTTTATTTACACATTAGACAAAGAATTACTGGAAGTATAACCGGACCAAAACCAATAGAAACAGTCACCTATATGTTGCTGGAGAAAAAATAGTGAAAGGAATAGGAATGTAACTGAGACTTCTCTGAGAATACCTTTTCATATAGTGAAGACTTTTGATATTGTAAATGTTTTATGTACACAAAAAATAAAATTTTATCAGAAAGAAAATAAACAAATCCCAAATTCAAAGCAAACTGAAACAAATGGACCCGTGTTTAATTGATAACACAACCATACAGAGAAAATGATTCCAAGGACTTTTGAACACAAGTCTCTGTACACCTTTATTTAGATATATTCAAAGATCAAAAAGAACTTCAACGAAATGTTCAAACATTTTATTGTTATTAGTGGAGTTAATATTGTAATTTGAAACTACTTTTTGTGTTTTGTAGATTAAAGCAATTTACTACATATGCAAGAGGAAAGGAAGGATATAAATATAAAGAACAATTCTGCAATTAAAAAAATTTAAACTAGAAATATCTATATGAAGTCATGAATTTTTTTTCATACACTTTCCATATTTAGTTAACTGGAAGGGCCTTCAAGCAAAGACAACCCGATATCAATGAGCATCCCAAGCACTCAGATCCTAGTTCGTAGACACCATGCCACACTAAAACAAACCAGGACTCCTTGGAGAAATGGCTGATCCCGGGGCAAGCAAAGCACAAAGTGAGCCTAGGACACCTGGTTGTACCAAAAGTCAAGGAAATGCTTAAAGATTAGCAGGATGTGTTCAAAGAACATAGGAGCGAGTTTGAAGGGGCTCCCCCTGGCCAAGTTAGGAACCGTCTGAGTATCAAACGTGACTAGATTGTATGGTAATGACTGTAATTTATAACACAAAAATGAAAAGGAAAACAATTCCATGAGTCCATAGTGCCAACCAAAAGAAAACAAACAAAACTTAATTTGCCCTCATTAAGGAGAATATTTCACCACCTCCTTACTCTGTAATTTGCTCAAGGAAAAGAATAAAGCATTCATCCTTCCTTGGATGAAGGAGCTCTTTACAGAATAATGTCAACTGAGATATATAGAGAGAATAATAGAATTGGGAAATCCCCAATTCTGTAATTCTTCCAATGTATTAATCAATTCAGGAAAGGATCTTGAAAGTATGCTAAATTCATCAGGTTGCCGAGGTATCTCAGGGTGCCAAGGGATCATGATTCTGTTACTTGTTAATAACAAAGGAAAATAGCGTCGCTTCCCAACCAACAGACTTGGCAGTGCCCGCCTTACCAAGTGATAAAATTTAGGATCACTAATAGTGAGTCAATCAGATATTGTGTGCCTTCTGACGTGACACAATGTGAAGCTGCCACCACCTTCAAAGTATTCTTGCTAGAAATACTTTAAACATAATCTGAACATAAATGAACCTTTAGACCTAAATATTGTGTGCCTTCTGACGTGACACAATGTGAAGCTGCCACCACCTTTAAAGTATTCTTGCTAGAAATACTTTAAACATAATCTGAACATAAATGAACCTTTAGACCTAAATTCCTGTTTATGGGAAACAGAAGATAGAGAAATAAGGTTAATGACACTACAAAGGAAGAATTGGACAAATTAAAAATATGGAACATTCTACCAGACACCTGGTTTGTTCTTCTCAAAAAGTTAATGAAATTAACTTTGAATGAAAAAAAGTGGGAACTTTTTTGTAGCAGGGACTAAAGAGTCTTTAACAACCAACTGTGATATACATAACTTCATTGGCTCTTGCTTTAAAAAAATAACAAACAACAATAAAAACATTTTGAAAGGACACATGAAAAATTTGAGCGTAGACTGTATATTCAATGATGTTATGGAATTATTCTTAATTTTCTTAGGTATGATATGGTATTGCAGTTTTGTAGAATATCCTTACTATTTAGGATATCAGAGCTGGTTATTTAGAGGTAAAGTGCATGCTATCTGCAACTTCCAAAAGGTTAGGCATGTATATATAATACACATGTAGAGGGAGGAAGCAAATATGGCAAAATATTAACAGTTACTGAACGTAGGTAGTGAGTACGTGGGTGGTCATTGTACTGTTCTTTCAACTTTTCTGTATTTTTGAAAA
>NW_007733326.1:11241-13850 GCF_000696425.1 Galeopterus variegatus | reverse complement strand
CTTCCAATCTCCTTCCTGGAGGGAAAAGCCTAACTGGCCAATATTTTATTTTTTTATTTTTTATTTATTTATTTATTTATTTATTTATTTATTTATTTATTTATTTAATTATTTATTTATTTATTTATTGTCTTTTTGTGAGATCGGCCGCACCGTGCTCAGACAGTGAGCACACCGGCCATCCCTATATAGGATCCAAACCTGCGGTGGGAGCGCTACTGCGCTCCCAGCGCCGCACTCTCCAGAGTGCGCCACGGGCTCGGCCCCAATATTTTGATGAGGGGAAAGATATTGTTTGAGTGAGGCATCTCAAAATTTAACATATAAAGTTAAAAAAAATTTTTTTTTTGAGTAGAAAAACCCTCGCCCCCAACAATATCTTGTTTTCTCCAGGCCAGAGATCTACTCTTTTACCTTTTCCAGGGAATAAACCTGTGGTTTTCTGCTGCTTTAGGGGAAGGTCAGTAACCCAGCTGAGCAAAGAGCTGAACAGGACAACTGCTTCTCAAACAGACTCTCAAGCAATTGCCATATTTTTATCCCCGTTGTCACCCATGCTTCGAGAATAACCTGCTGCTGCTAATGTCTGAGTCTTCAGGGAGTTTGGTAGTGCAGATCAGGGGCTTCTTGGTTTTTTCCACTGCTGTCTTCTCAAGTGTGCCCAGTTACCACCAGTTGAACATCTGGAAGCTGTTCAGCTTCAAAAATGTTGTTGCTTTTGTCTCTTTTCTATTCTCCTGTGGGTTTATGCATTTTTAAAAAAGTGCACTTTAATGCCATTTTATTGAGATTTCAGAAAACAACAGAGAGGCTGGTCTGTGGCTCGCTCGGTAGAGTGCGGTGCTGATAACACCAAGGCCACGGGTTCGGATCCTATATAGGGATGGCCGGTTTGCTCACTGGCTGAGCGTGGTGCTGACAACACCAAGCCAAGGGTTGAGATCCCCTTACCGGTCATCTTTTAAAAAAAAAAAAAAAGAAAGAAAAGAAAACAACAGAGGCTAATGCCTGCAATCAGTCACTCATCCTTTACTAGAAGTCAATCTGATGCTATTTAGTCTCCTTTTCCTATATACTAATTTGAAAGTTATCCATTCTTTCTATTTTAATGGGTTATCCTTAAAATTTTAATATTGTTGCCTGACCTAACGAAGTCTAAAGATAATCAATATTCCTGTCTTCCTCCTGAATAATGCAAAGCCTACAGAATGCCTTAACTTTGATCTCTCCTTTACAATTTCCATGTTACTTTAGTCTAATATTTTAGTTCCCTGTTATTTTTAACAACTCCTCCAAAGTACAGATAGTCCCTTCATCAATATATATTTTTGAGCCCCCCACCCCCACAATGTGATAAGCACTGGTTTAAGCACCGGGAGTACAGCAGTGAATAAGACAGACTAAACTATGTATAAATATATTTCATTAGGTAGGACTATATGAAATTGCTCTATGAAGTTAGTTATAAAAACTAATCTCGTAAGTATTCACACACACACATATACAAGGGTACTTCAGAAAGCTTATAGAAGGATTTGTGTTATCTTTCAATTCCATTTTTCCATTAACTTTTTGAAGTACCCTTTTGTGTGTGTGTGTGTATTTTAATGAATGCTTTTTTGATATACCTAAACATTTACTAATTTCATTACTCCCCATCTCTCCTTTTATTGTTGTGAGGTACCCTCCCACAAGAAATGCACTTACATGCCACTTGTGCAGAAAAGGGAAGTTTATTCACTCCAGCTGGCCAGCGTCTGTCTCCCAAGGAGCAACCAAGGATGAATAGCATTGGGCCTTGGTCTTGTAGGGTTTTTAAAGGCAAGAACTACATCCCGTTGGCACATGGATTTGTCCAGGTGTGCAAAGCAAGCTAGGGAGCTAGGTCACAGAGGCCGAGAATGAGCCATTTGAGCAATCAAGCACACAAGTTTTCATTGTGTATGGTTCCTGTTCCCATGTAATAATTCACTTTGTATGGCTCCTGTTTCTATGTACTTGTTTTTTGTTTCTATGAAAAGGTCAACAATTTCTCATGCAGAAGTGGGTGTAGTCTGCAGGTCAGACAGGGGGTAAAATGGAGTTACTTAGGTTAAGCAAGCAATTCTACAGAAGCAGATAGCATACATTATGAGGGTGTCGGGAGCTCTATTTCATTCCCAACTCCTCTTTAGGAAGGAATCAAATCATTGATTCATTGGTACTTAATTTGTTGTACTTAGTATGTAAAGCAAGGAGTTTGACTGATTGTTTGTTAACTAAGGTGACCAGGAAAAAGATTTTCAAACCAATTTTTATTATTACTATATGACTCTTCTCTTTCTTTAATGTGTTTTCTGACTAATGAAAGGCTGTCTCTAATAACACCTGAATGGTTGGTATAGAAATAACAGGTTTTCCTAGAGCCATATATAATCCACCTTGTTAGTCTGATTGTGTGGATTATATATGGGTGCAGCTGCTGCTGTGCATTCAGATAGGTCCAGCCTCTGTGTAGGACACAATGACCACAGCAAAGAGGAAAAAAGTAACTTTTTACAACACTGTTAGATTGACCACTTGGTGTAAATTTTTTTATCAAAGCACTTTACATTTTAAAATTGTTATTT
>NW_007733326.1:6749-10831 GCF_000696425.1 Galeopterus variegatus | reverse complement strand
TTTGGCAAGTTTGAGGACCTGAGATTAAAATGAAAAAAGCAATTGTACTTCTATATACTAGTAATGAACAGTTTGAAAATGAACTTAACAATTTCATTCACAATAGTATTGAAGAGAATAAAGTGTTTAGGAATAAATTTAACAAAAGTATGCAAGACTTTTCTGTTGAAAACTACAAAATACTGCTAATAGAAATTAAAGACAATCTAAATAAATGCAGAGACATTTTATGTTCATGGACTAGAACACAATATTGTTAAGACGTCAATTTTTCCCAAATTGATGGATAGATTCAATGTAACCCTTCTCAAATTCCAGGAGGCCTTTTTGTAAAATTGACCAATTGCTTTTGTTGGTGGGTAGGCCTCTCTGACCAAGGGGTGAATCTGGCATAGACTGAAGAAGGTTATGGTTAGTGATTTCAGCAAGTTTATTATCTCTGAGGTGGAGCAACAGAGAGGGTGTAATTCCTTGTATGTAGGGGGTGCATTTAGCCCTTAGGAGGGCAAAGGGAAGGAGGCTCACCCAGTTCTCACCAGTCTCTAGTTTTAATTTGGTAAGTGTTTCTTTAAAAGTCTGATTCATTCGTTCTACCTGTCCTGAACTTTGTGGCCCAGAAATACAATGTGAATTCCAATTTATTTTTAATGTTTTAGCTAATAATTGGGAAATTTGGGCTGTGAAAGCTGGGCCATTGTCAGACCCCAAGGTTACAGGTAGGCCAAATCTGGGGACAATTTTTTGTAACAATTTTTTTTTGGTGTTACCTGAGTGGTTTCAGTTCTGGTAGGAAAGGCTTCTACCCATCCAGAAAAAGTGTCTGTGAACACCAAAAGGTAGTGAAACCCATATTGTCCAGGTGTTACCTTGGTGAAGTCAATTTCCCAATGTTCGCCAGGGTTGGTTCCTTGCATTCTGGTTCCAATGGGCAGCCTTGATTTTAGCCCTGGATTTACTGGTGAACAAATTTCATATCTGGTAACAATGTCTTTTGTTATTTTGTTAAGATCTTGGCTGTAGTAATATTTTTTAAAGTTCAGTCCAAGGTGTGTTCCTTGATGTATTTGTTTAATCAGCGATCTGCCTAGAGCCTGTGGCAAATAAATCCTGTGGTCTGGCAGAATTTTCTAATTCATGGCATTATTGGAGGCTTTTAGGATCTTAGCATGTTTTACTTCTTCTTTAGTATAAGGGGGAGTTGGCAGCAATTTAGGTGCCAGAATGACTATTAAAGAGTCAAATGGCCCCACTAGTTTTAATGTGGCCTCTTCGGCAGTCAAATCTGTAGCAGCTTTGCCTTGAGTCTCAAACGAGTTATCTTTCTGGTGCCCCAGACAATGTGTGATGGCCACTCTTTCTGGATACCATATGGCCTTAAGGAGGGCTAGTATTTTTGCTTTATTATTTATTTACTTATTTTCTGATGTTAATAGTCCTCTCTGTTTGTATAAGGCCCCATGAACATGGGCAGAGGCAAAAGTATATCTATTGTCAGTATATATGTTAACAGTTTTATCTTTTCCATGCTTTAAAGCCTGTGTTAGGGCTATGAGTTCAGCTTTTTTTTTTTTTCCTTTTTGTCTTTTTTACTGACCGGCAACGGGATCGCAACCCTTGGTGTCGCGCCTGTACCGGGGACTGGCAATGGGATCGCAACCCTCGGCGTTGCGCCTGCACCGTGCTCAGCCAGTGAGCGGGAACCAGTCTCCACATGGGATCTGAACGCTCAGTGGGAGCGTCGCCACGCTCCCAAGCAGTGCACTCTCCAGTGCGCCACCGGGCCGGCCCGAGTTCAGCTTTTTGAGCAGATGTTCTTTGGCTTAATGCTTGAACCCAAATGACCCAATCTAAAGTTACTATGGCTGTCCCGGCATACCTGATTCCATTGGAGATGAAACTGCTTCCATCAGCGAACAGAATTTCATTAGGCTCTGTCCAGGGCACATCAGTCAGGTCTGACTGGAGGCCTTGGAGAGTCTTGATTGTTTCGAGGCAGTCATGGACAGGCTCAGCTGGGTTGTCATCTGGGAGGAGGGTAGCTGGATTTAGAGCTGTGGTTTTTAGGGCCTGATCTAGAAGTAAAGCCTGATACTGGGTGAAGTGGGAGTTGGTGAGCCAACGTTCAGGTGCACTTTGTAAGAGAGTTTGTACAGAGTGGGGGGCCACTAAGCATATGTCTTGTTGGCCTCTTTTAGCAGTAAAGCAGTTGCCATTATGGCTCGGAGACAGGTTGGCCATCCTGCAGTTACACTGTTAAACCTCTTGGAGAGGTAGGTGATAGGCTTCTTCCATGGTCCCAGGGCCTAAGTGAGCACCCCCTTGGCAATGCCTCACATCTTGGCAACAAATAGGGTGAAGGGCTTCATCAAATAAGGTTGGGGAATTTTTAAATCCTTGGGGGAGGTGAGTTTGTTAATTATCCAGAGAATCCTCCCTCAGGGTCAGTCCATTCAAAGGCAGAGAGAGGTTGGCTTACTTCAGCCAGTGGGAGGCTGAAGAAGGCATCCTTAAGATCTAGCTTTTTGATTTGTTTTTTTTTCTTCTGGACTATGTGTTGTTAAAGACCCTCTGGGCAATTTAACCAGCTCAGATAACAATTTTCCTTTAAATTCTTCCTGTCTTTGAAGCTTTCTCCTAATGTCTGGGGCTGACTGGGTAACAAAGGCAATATTTATTGCCCACTGGTTTTCTGGGGTCTCAGGGTCCACAGGAGTATATGTCCCGTAAGCCTCCATAAGGCATTCCAGGAAAGCAGCAGGGTTTCCCTCCAGATCCACTTGAATTCTTTTCACGTGAAGAGAGTCTGCAGGAGCTGCTGACAATCATCCCATGTAGGCTGGTGGGTAAAGAAAACAGCCTCCAGGAGGGAGATGAGGCCCTGAGGTTTTTCTGAGAAAGAAGGATTTTGATTCTTCCAGTTGTAGTTCTGGGAAGCAAGGGAGCCTGTTGGAGCGAGATGGGGTTTGGAGGAATGGCAGGGAGAGGCAGTGCCACTCCGAGTATGGGAAACAGGCAGAGAAAGTCCAGAAATACACCCATAGTTCTGGTCAATTGGTTTTTCACAAAGTCGCCAGAGCAATTCTGTAGGATTTTTATATCTACTTTTATATCTGTTGACTCGGACAGCTGTCACACTGTGGAGTTAATAAGGCTGTATATATTTTTTAAAGTAATGAAAAGAGTATGCTTTCTTGGCTGCCTAATTCACATTTTTCTGAAGTGTTTTGTCAGTTAATGCTTTCAACCAACTTAAAAGTAATGTTTTACCCATTTTCTCCATGAGTGGAAAGAATGCAAACAAACCTGTGTTTAACAATAAGGTCAGCATGACATAAAGTAACAAAAGCCAATAAATTGAAAATGAAGTTGGCATTTGGGATTAATCTAGCAGTCCTACAACAGTTTTCAAATTCTTTTCTTTGGTTATAGTATATTCAGAGATTAAATCATTGCTGTTATGAACTACTGCTGTTTAACTTATCATCACCCTTCCCCCAATTTTTAAATCTTCTCCAGTGAAGGGAGAAGAAATTATTATTATTTTTTTATTTTTTATTCCTTTTTTGTCTTTTTTACTGACCGGTAACGGGATTGCAACCCTCGGTGTCAAGTCCCAAACCCAAATTGACTTGCAAGTCCCAAATCCAAATCCAAATTATCACTGGGTCCAGTGAAGTCTTGGGAGCCCAAGGACTAGGGGAGTTAACATTGCATCCAGCTTCCCACTCAGTCCACCCATTGGTGCACTGTCCCTTACTGAGATCTCACCTAACTGGGGGGAGAGTACAGTGCCCCATCTGCCTCCAGAGAAAAGAAGAGGAACAGATTCTCTATCTTCTCCTAGAAGACAAGTGCAGGGAGGAATATACTCATGAGAGAAAGAATATTGCTGGGGCCTCCAAAATGTTGTGAGGCACCCTCTCACAAGAAATGCACTTACACACCACTCGTGCAGAAAAGGGAAGTTTATTCACTCCAGCTGGCCAGCGCCCATCTCCCAAGGAGCAACCAAGGAAGAATGGCATTGGGCCTTGGTCTTGTAGGGTTTTTAAAGGCAAGAACTACATCCCGTTGGCACACGG